>NC_056727.1:800430158-800730158 GCF_019279795.1 Protopterus annectens
TGGTTACATGTTACTTGCTTTTATATTTCTTTACAGTTACTGGTAGTGGATTACTGACCTGCCTGGTGGCGCAACCGCACCAGCCTATCGCTATAGGCTCTGCAGTTCGCAGAACGGACACCTGCAGCTGTAATATAAATGAAGTAATATTGGAATACACATCTCCATAATATCAGCTAGTTTAATTTTTTACATATGTAATTAAATGTAACTTACTCAGTAGTGGGGCGTTGGGTGCTTGCCGGGCCTCCTGGATCCAAAGGTTCAGTTGGTCCTGCTTGCGTCTCTTCAGGTCCGCATGGTGGTGACGGACCTGCTCACCAGTCCTTGGAATCCCTGTGGCACTGGTGAGATCATGAGCCAACCGGTCCCATGCCTCAGCCCTGTATGCTCCACAGAGGACCTGGCCCTGCATGAGTTGGGCCTCATGATTGTGGACTAGGAGCCAGACCATGTACCTGGACTCCTCAATGCCCCACCTCTGTGCTCAAAAGCAACTACCGTCTCCTATTCCTGTCATTCTGCCTGCAGTTCAGTTCTACAATCGTTTATGCTGTGTATTCCCGCCTATGGGGCTTATATAGTCCATTTTTCCCGCACATATCTCTGATTGGCCATTTTGGAATTGTATCAACTTCAGTAAACCTGCATTGTCATGCTCCAGTTTGTATTCATTCCTATATATTAGCTATTATTGCATTTCTAGGTACTGCTGTCATGGCTTAGTGGTTTGGTACCTTGACTATGGTGTATAGTATCCTGGCTTCGAACCTGGCCACTGCTTTTTATTTTTCATGACTGTCTAGACATGCTGAGGGGTGTGTCTGTGTAAAGGCAGTTTTGATACGGCTTGCTCAACGTTGCCCGTCGGTTAGCTTGTTTGCGCGGTGCACAGCTCCATGCAAATGGGGTACGCTGGTTTAAGCCTCATTTGGCTATCAGCATGCATATTACGCTCAGCTCAGTTAGGGGCATATAGATTTAGCATGTTAAACCACTGCTCAGCTACGGGCACTTATTTTGCACCAGTTAAACCACTGCTCATCTATGGGCAGATGCACTCACCCTGTTAAACTGTAGCTCAGCTATGGGCACATCTGGCATTTTTTATTCTTTTGTTACCTCACATTTCTGCAATATAAATGGGCTATTTCATTACATTTTACATAAAATGTGGTTTTATGTGTACATATTTGTCAGGGACTTGTTTCGTGCTTATTTTGCTAAAAATAAAAATTGGTGTTGTGGGGGCTCAAACCATGAATGCCTGCTCTTCAGCCAACATCTCTACCGCTACGCTATTGCTTCCTGGCTTATTTTGCATATTTAGTTCTTATATGCTTTTCCACTGACTGCTAACTGTAGCTGCGCTACGGGCACACCCGCGCAAGTGAGCGCACTCACGGTTAAACATTTTTCAATTTAAAAAAAAATATATAACATGTTTATTTATATGTTTTCTGTTCATAGTCTGTGGGGCATGTGTTGTGTTCTGTTTATTCACATTTCTGTGGACTCTGTCGTGGGTGTTTACTTTGGGCACTTTTACTCTTCTGGGGGCATGTCCGCTTACAGGGCTCGGCCTACGGACATGGCCCCTACTGTCTTACGCGGACCATGTTAGCCTTAGGTGTGATTCAGCATGCTCTCATGAATATGCAAAGCATGCTGACATCACTCCGTTTAACTGCAGCCTCCGTGTTTGAGTTATAACTCTTACACGGAGGCTTCGTGAAACCTGCCCATGGTTAAAACCCTCCCTAAAAGACTCAGTATCGTTAGAAAAGACATAGCCCACAAAAAAGGTGGTGGGGTTACTCTCCACTACTCTTCCTCCCTTTCAGTTACTCCATATACTAAGCCCATCCCCCAGTTTGCCAATGCTGAGCTAATTCTGGCCCTGCTCCAGTTGAACAAGCATAAATCCATATGCATAGCCTCCCTCTATATCCCTCCTGGAGACAAAACCCCTGTCCTCGAGGATATTCTTTCTTGGTTCTCCACCAACATAACCAATGAGACTATAATCTTAGGTGACGTAAATATTAATTGGTCCTCTATTCAATTCCCCACTAACTCCCTACACATAAACCTCTACAACTTTCACCAGCTTATCAACCCCACAACCAGACCATCAAAAGACTATTCCTCTGGAAGCACACTTGACTGGATTCTGGTATCCCACCCACATCTTATCTCCAGTAGTGGTACCAACCCTGGCTCCCTCAGTGATCACTTTCCCATTTTCACTCATTGTCACTCTCCCTCCCTACAACTGTCTCATACCACCATCTCTATATGCTCATTAAAACACTTCAACCCCAACACCTTATTTGACCTACTGAAACAATTCAACTGGAATCCTCTAAAAATTCTCCCTCTAGATGAGGCTGTCACCTACTTTAATACAGCATTTCTAAACCTTCTAGACACCTTTGCCCCTTGAAATCTAAAATAATTAAAGGCAACGCCATCCCCTGGCTATCTAAAGACACATTAGCAGTCATGCACCTCTGTGATAAAGCCTTGAACACCACTATAAAAATAAATCCCTAGTCACCCTAAATGAATACAAAATGCTCTGCAACAGAGTTAAGAAGCTCATCACTTCAGATCGCAAATCCTGCTATACCACCCTCCAAAATAACCACAAGACAAACCCTAGAAAATTCTGGGATAGTATCTCACTCTCTTAAACCCAGGCAAAAAAGAGAACCCTTGCTCTGACCACAATGCTTTTGATATCAACTTAGCCTCCCAATTTAACAACTTCTTCATTGACTCCATAAACAAACTGACATCATCCTTTTCAAATAACTCTTCTTACTCAACCACACCTTCCACTATCTCCTCCTCCTCAGATACTTCCTCCTCCCACCTTCCTCACTTTTCTCTAAAAGCTATCCCAGTATCAACTATAAAAAAAACTAATTCAGAAATTAAAACCATGCTCCAATGCCCTCAACAATATCCCTTCATTCTTCTTAAAGACAGCTGCAGAAGCCATTGCCTTCCCCATCTGTGTTCTTATAAACCGGACAATCCAAGAAGGCTATGTACCCCAACTCTGGAAAATAGCCTACATTATTCTCCTCCACAAAGGAGGAAACAATAAATAATAACATTTCCAATTTTAGACCTATTGCCATCTTATCTTCCATCTCTAAACTACTTGAAAAATGTATCCACCTACAACTATTACCCTAACTCATGGACAATCACCTACTAACTCCCATACAACATGGATCTGGGCCTGGCCACTGTACTACTACCACACTACTCTCCTTCCTTGAAACTGTGAATAAACCCCGTGACTCCAGCTGTATTGTATCCACCTTCCTTCTAGACATTTCCAAAGCTTTTGATACCATCTCTCACACCCTTCTCCTAGACAAACTCTCTAACCTAAATATATCACCCCCTTCTATCAACCTTTCCAACAGTCAACAAGCAGTCAAATGGAAGAAAGCCATTTCCCCATTGCTCAACACTCCCACTGATGTACCCCAGGGTTCCATTTTAGGTCCCCTATTGTTCAATATTTTAATAAATGACTTCCACCTTGTCATCCACAATGCACAAATCATCCAATATGCAAACAATTCAACAATTATCTGTTCTGCTAACTCTACTCCCACCCTCATAAAACTAACCCAAGATGCCTTCTCATCCACTGAACAATGGATGCTAGATAACCACCTGGCACTTAATGCATCAAACACCAAACTCATGATATTCACCCCTTCCAAAAATACAACTATCAGCATTAATTCATTCTCCATAACCAGTCAGAATAACACTTCTCTTGAGATAGTACCCAATGCAAAACTGTTAGGGGTACTCATCGACATCCAGGTCAAATTTTATACCCATATACATACAAATATTAAAAAAACACACCAGAAACCTTGTATGTTCTACCGTCACATTTGCTACCTTACCGCTTCTACACGATTCCTTCTCGCCACCACATATCTCAACTCTTCTCTCCTTTATGGTGCCCTACTCCTAACCAACCTACACTCTTCTATTAAAACAAAACTATCTTCCTGCTACAACAAAATTGCCAAATTTGCCACTGGACACAAAACCTCCACTCATCACTCCATTGCCCTTCATAAACTAAACTGGCTAGAGATGTCCAGCTACCTTATCTACTGTCAACTAATCCTTGCTCAGAAACTCATTTTCAGTCCCTCTCTCTGCTACTCCCTTGCCTCAGCCTTTAAAATGCACCAACCTAACAGACTCCTAAGAACCAATGCTCAGAATCTGATTGAACTTCACAAGCCTGCTCGTCCTGAAGGCAAACTTTTACTTTCTTTTTCTTTGGCATGCCTGTGGAACTCCATCCCACCTCAAATTCACCTCACCAGCAGTACGTCCAACTTTAAAACTCTGCTCCACTCACACCTAATATGTCTCTAGGAATGCTCATGTTCACATCCTGCATAACATCCCCAGCAGCTACCTTACTCCCCAACCCTTCTTCTGCTGTCCTCTGATCCTAACTCAAATTCTAAAATATTTGACCTACTGATCATAATTCCCCTGGGGCAACATACATATTGTAAATAACTACCTAGTCTAATTGACTTGTAAATACCCACTTATTACTGCTTAGACTTGTAAATACCTACTTATTACTGTTTAGACTTAATATCTATGTTAGCAATGATAGTGACTATATATTTGTAAACTTTACTAACTGTGATATAAACTCTGTTTTTTTTTTTCAAATTGTACTAACATATTCTTTTGCTTCATGTACTCTTGTTGTACTGCAATAACATGTTGTTTAATAAAATGTATCTATGGAGCTTTTCTCCCCAGGACTCCATTGAAAAAGGGCTCCTTTGGCCCAATTGGACCATCCTGCCAAACAAACTTCAAATAAATAAATACAATAAATAAATGTGATCCTTAAAAAAGTGAGACTTAACAAAGGATAGTGGATATTTTCTAAGTCCAATGTTGCAATTTGCCTTTTACTCTGAGATATAGTGAATTTGGAATTAGTATATATTTTAAATATTTTAAATATATATATATATATATATATATATATATATATATATATATATATATATATATATATATATATATATATGTGTGTGTGTGTGTAATGAATACAGAAGTGGGTGGTGATGTGTGTTTTTTTTTTTTTTGCTGTTTACTATGTGTAGCTGAAACAAGCATCCAGTTCTGAGAACCTGCTAGCAATGGAGATTTTATTTTTACTACAAGGGAGCTTCCGATGGCATACAACTTGAAAGATCACAACTTTATATTATTTTAGAGCCTGTTTTGCATATAATCTGTCACTGGTTTCTCTCTGTTACTGCCTGCTGCTCTACACCTACAGCCAATAACATCTACCATTGCAGGTGGTGATGAATATGCTAACGTCAGCCACTTATTTGCAATTATTTATATCAGTAGTATAATTTCAGAATTCTTGTGTGTTTTGTTCCCTGTGCCTGCGTATTGTCCTACTTCTAGCCTGCAGAACAATTGCTGTTGCACGTCCTGCTGGTGATACTTGCTATTGCAAAAGCACCCTTCTGGTTGATTGATTGCAGCTGCAGTAATTATTTTTAAACAACAACCACTAACCTCCTGGTGGGTATATTAGATTTTGTGCAATGCTGCTCCCCCAGACTTTGCCTATTTTAGTTGAGTTTCTGAAGTATGTATTTTCTCTTGTGTTTCCTAGTATAATTATTAAAGTATCCAATAAACTCTGCTTTTTTCTGTCATTATAAAATTGCAAAGGTGATGCTAAAGCTTGCATCCTTAAGTGATTGACTATAATTATGAAATAGCATCTTGTTCATCACAGTACTTCAGTAGTGGTTAGCTACATTTGGCATTTATTTTCCCCCTTAGTGATCAACCCATTATATTGAAGTAGTAAATGTGATGTATTTTATCTTCAATTATTTGTTTAGTCAACTGCAAACTAATTTCTTTAAACCTTTTATCATAGGGATTTTGGTGTAAACTTAAAAAAATCTACCGCCTCTCTCTTTTTTCTAAGTTTTTCTTGCCCTGCAGCAGAAGCACAGTGTACAGGCACAGTAACATAGAAGTAAACTGAACAACAGGCACAGTAACATAGAAGTAAACTGAACCTAAGTGAAAACAGTTCTAACTCCATCTAAGGTAGACCTGCTACAAATGTATTCTGTGTATACCCACATTTTACATTAGTTCTAGCATTTGCATATTGAATTAATTTCACTGTTGTTTGTTATTGTTATTTTTGCATATTTAGTACTTGCTTCATCTATCCCATTTTGCTACCCTGAACTTGCTGTTCCAGAAGTTTCAAGGAGTACTATCTGAAACTAATCAGATCTTCATCTTCCAGGTTTTCATTTGAATATTGTGGTTTTTAATAAGTTGGATGCCTTGTAAATCTTTATGTACCTACTGTCACATATATTAAATAAAATTTGACTTATTTCCTCACTTGAGTAGTCATACACACCTATTGCTTCATCAACAAGCGGGCTTACATGAGACTACTGAAATACCCTGCTGATGATATTACTATTGCTTTATACTTGGGGTTCATGTAATGTCAATGATGGACTCCCTGTATATGCCTGCATCCATGGACCTGTTTTATATGTTCTGGTATTGTTTCCCCATTTCAACAACAAATTCAGATAAATACATTAGATTAGCTCTCTTGCTAGTATTGTTAAAGTGCTGTCATATACTGGAACTCCTAGTATTGTCTCTGGAGTCATTGTGAACTAGATTCTGAGTAAACTATTGAACCACTGTGTGAAGATATGTGAAGGCTGCTAGCCAAGCCAGATAGAATTTTGTAGATAATTCTGTCATTTGTAAATATTAACATAAGCCACAGGCTTGTTCTCTTAAATGGGAATAAATGGTGTTAAATGTGGAACTGCAAAAATGTAACAACAGTGCACTGTGCTGCAGCAAAGCTGATAAGTCAAGCACTGTGTAATTGGTTGATGTCAAAACTCTGAGCTGAGATGTCTAAATGAAGGAATTCTTCCTATTGTTTTGAGGCCAGAGTTTATGGCTAGAATTTACATGTATATTTCTTTTATTGCTCTGGCTTTCTGACCAGCTGCAAGATCAAAAGGGCTATTAACCTCTGAGTTTCTGTTAGCCTGTGAAAACAAAAAATTATTAAGAATGATGTAATGTGAAGCAGCACTGTGTTATCAATTTAAAGAGAGAGAATCAGAGAGCATTTTGCATTTTATCTTGAGAACATCCAACTCACCAGCACTGCCTATGCTCTATATGTAAGTTTATTTTAGAATTGTATTTTCTCTTAGATATAGCTAGGAAATAGGAAGATTAGATTAGTCTTTTTCTGTACTGATATCAGCACTTTTCTACTGTATTATTTTAAGTATTCCTCTGTGATGTCTGAACTCTTGACTAGCACTGTGTAGTAAGAAGTATTGTCTTGTGTTTTTATTATTTATTGTTAAATATTTTTAAACCTTTCAACTGTGGCTGTTTTGTGTAGAAATGATTTAAGCCCTAGAGTATATTGCATGTATATAGTGATACTGTTATTCCAAATAAGCCTTAACTGCTCAGTTGCACTTACCATTTGGATAATAATATTCCAAAGTAATAATTGGACACCCTTTGTTAAGGGCTATTTTAGTAGCTGATATAAGTGGGTGGTGGCAGCTGGTACTACCTTTTAGACTGGGCAGAAAGGAGGCACAGTTGGAGAACTTGTGCCAGCCTTCTCCAGGAGTGTCTGTGTGTTTGTATATAACTCATATCTCAAAGTGTGTGCGTGTCGGCTACTTGGGAAGGTACACAAAGCACTGGTTGGACAGATAGGGTGCTGGAGGTTTTAGCTTGCCCAGTAGACTGAGATCTGGACCCTATAGCTGTGCCAGTGGAAAGTCTTATTGGGGATCTAGAGAGAAATGGGGAAACCAGCCCCAGACTGACTGTGATCTCTGTGTGCTCTTAAGGGAAATTGTACTTTACTGTGTGTGTACTTATCCTCCCAATGTGCTAGTGGTGTTAGTGATGAGCATTGAGGTTCCCTGATTGCTTGGCCTGTGCACGGGCATCACACATTGTACAACAGTTTTTGACTCATGTAAGACTGGACACTACTACGGCACTTTTTGAATTGCTATTTAACTAGTGGTCTGTATAATAGCATTGTACATGGCTGGATTGTACAGAACCATATTTAACTGGTGGTATCACTACTATTTAATGTTTTGTTAGAATGTTTTTATTGACATTGGCTTTTTGGATCTGCCCCATGTGGTTCTGTCATGCTCGCTCAAGACAGCAGAAAGAAAACTGTTCTTCTCATCAGCAAGAAACACACCCACAAAGATGTGACAGAACCACAGAGGGACAGAGCAGGATGCATTGTACTGCGAGCACACACATGCATGCATGCATACATATATATATGCACACACACATACAATCTCGCATCTCCCTACATCATTTGCATATTATAACTGTATCTGGCCACACACCTCTATTTGCGGCACTTTCCTGTTCCACACACACACACACACACACACACACACACACACACACACACACACACACACACACACACACACACACACACACACATACACCTCTCTTCACAGCACTTTCCCTTTCCTTCTCCACACATAAACACAAACACACACACACACACACATACACACACACCTCTCTTTGCAGGCTTCTCTGCTCTACACACACATCTCTATTAGTGACACTTCCCTAATACACACACCTCCATTCATGGTACTTTCCTGCAACACACACACACACACACACACACACACACACACACACACACACACACACACACACACACACACACACACCTCCATTCACAGTCCTTTCCTGCTCCACACACCTCCAGTCACAACACTTTCCTGATCCACACACATGCCTCCCTTTGTGGCACTTTCCAGCACCACACACACACACACACACACACACACACACACACACACACACACACACACACACACACACACACACACGTCTTAGGTTTGCTGTGGAAGACTGCCTGGATGACTGAATTTACATCAGGTGTAGATATAAGCTGAACTGCTTAAAACATGTTACGGGTGCTGATTGGATCAGTGATGCAAATTTACGCAAATGTTTTGGAGCAAAGCAGGAAATTGGCGGTGGTTCTAGGTAATGGGTTGGTGTAATAGGAAGCATTTATGAATGCAAAAGTGGTATGTTGTATTGCAAAAAGTGGGAACACAGTTATATAAGTTATAAAGAACTGCCAGAGAAAGATAAGAGACAGGATGCCATTTCATCTTCCCACAAGCAGAGGAATAGAAAACATTACTTTGACTTGGAAGAAACTACAGAAATGTGAATGCAAGCTACTGGTGTATAAAGAATGTTTTTTATTCAGTTGCTCTAAAAAAGTAAAAAAATAAAGAAGAAAATTGAAATCTTTGCAAAAGAAACACAGACAAGCTGATTTTCAGAAAAGCGTTCCAGGTTGGTTTTCTTGATTCCTTCTACTTCTTCTAGTAGCTCATTAAAAGGATCAGCAAAACCAGCATTGAATGCTTCCCTTAAATTAGTGGGTGACTGAATAAAAAGCATTCTTTATTAACAAAAATGTTTTTTATATTTTGATGAAGTGTTTGAATTTGTTATCTCACACTGCCTTTATTGTGCAAAAGCACATCATTTATTCTATTCATTGTTTCACTTTGACACTGAGTACTGGTATATTGTAGTTTAAAATTACTAGGATCACTACAAAAAAAAAAAATCAGGAGATTATAGTTGTCTAGTATGACTGCATTATATGTGTCGCCCTTTACCCTATATCTTGTTCTAGTACAGTAGAGACTCTTCAATGGTTCACTTTAAACTTAGCTGTAAATTGAGTTTAAACCTTAATTTTCCCCTTATTAGTGGAACAACTTACTTGGCATTTGATTTCTCCTTTATGCTGCTTCTTGTGTACACTTCCTGTAACCACGCCTTTCTGAGGTGCAGCTGCTGCTTCTAGTGTCTTTGCTCTTATCACAATAGAGTTGCTGAGAGCATGAGCCATGCAGGAAAGTAAGACTTATCTGCAGAGCTTGATATACCTCACTATCACGAACTCTTACAAATCCATACACATATAGATTCCCTAACACCTCAGCTTCCCTGTCAGGAAATGGTATGAAATTGCTAAAATTCTTCTCAGAAAAGGTGTAACTAGGACAGGGTGGAGACCAGGCTGCCCTGGGTGCAAGCTGTTGGGGGAGTTGATGGTGCATGAGTGCAATAGCAGCATTGTTATATAAATCTGTGATGATACTGCAGCTTCATAAATGAATGCCAATACTGCATTTATGGTCACAGTTGCATGTCATTTACTGTTATTTAACTGCAGCAAGCTGCTTGCATGGAGCTTGCTGCAGTTTCAACAGTTTTATTGCGAAATATTTTTTTTTTTTAATTTCAACTTTGAAATGTTTTTCTGTAGCTTTTTCTTTGAGTTGAGGGTGCCACCAGTCTGGGGAACTGCACAAGGAGCCAGATGACATAGCAATGGTTCTGCCACACAGAGCGTATCCCCCTACCTCAGTAAATGCAAGCATATGTTTAAAGCATACACTCTTATTATCTATACTGTTTACTAACCATTAAATCCTTTAACATTCACATTGACAGGCTTAAAAATCATTCCAAGCATCTTATGATGTACTCACAACAGTTTTGCTAAGTTCAAAGTCTGGCTTCACATGCACAGCTTAGACATCATGAGAATCACTGAATCTTAATTAAATACTGAAGATACACTTCTCTTATCAAAACTGCAATGCTACAAATCATCTCATTACCAGAAACTTGGAAGTAAGACTGGGGGAGATGCTCTGTTACTTGTCACAAAGAGCACTGACTGTACCTTGGTTGCAACTTCCTCTAAATACCTTAACTATGAAACCATCTGGTTTTCCTATCAATGCCTGATGTTAAAATCACTTCATCTACTAACTTCACTAACATATTAACATCCCTTGTCCCATTTCCTGCCTAATTGACAATGCAAAGTATGGTTTCTGTAACTGAAATAAATTTAATCTCATATATGGTATGATACTATTCTTGATTCATTCAGCATTGATTTCCCTTCCAGTTTTTTGTTCCTTTACAGTGCTCTGCCTTTACATCTGTGAGCATTGCTCAGTGTTCCTTGCCTTTTCTGAAAAAAATGTCCTTACTGCCATAAGACCACACACTAGGTCTTTGGCAGGGCCTTGAGACACAACTGTAGTGTGTGTTATCACATGTGCTGATTGCAAGACTGCATTGCAACATTTTCTTAGCTTAATGTTAACTTTTAAAGACAGGTTCTATCTTTGAAAAAGAAAAGAGTTAGAATTTAGTAAGCAGCATGTTTTTGCCAAAGTTCAGGAAAGCTCAGAAAGGTCTTCTGCTATATAAATATGGACAACATGCAAAAATCCTTAATTTCAGGATGGCTACAACAACTAGCATTGACTCAGAAAGAAAGACAGTACAAATGTTATGAATGACCACTAAAACAAATTTACTTTCTAAAAAAAAAAAATGCCATGTATCTTTTTAGAGTGATCCCAGGGGCTTCTGAAATGACACAAAGTTTGTTTGTACTTGCGGAAAAGGGTTGCCTACTCACTCAATGAGTTAATAATTTAATGAGAAGTACTTACATTTGCTTCTCATGTCAGTATTGCCAGTCCATCCACCCTCCCACTATCTAAGTTCGTAGTACAGACTATTTCTGGATTTTAAATTGACTTGCAGTTTTCCAAATTTATCTTATAACAAATAAAAAAAATCAACCATTTGCTCAGGGAGATGCCCAACTAAGAGAAGATTGATTCTGGTGGCGTTTGTATCAAGCATGTAGATTTTTTCTGTAGTCATTCTAAGATATATCAATATCTTTCACATAACTAGCACTTTCTCTATCATGTGGAAAACTACAAATGTATGTATTCTAAAACAGGCCTCATCCACCAAATCAAGCAATTTCAGGCCCATTGCAATACTGTCACACTTGACCAGAATTTACCCAAGTGGACATGTTCAGGCAAATGGCATTATTGTCATCCTTGGCCAACATTTTGGAATAAGACATCCATACAACTTAAATCACTTATCAAGTTCCTTGACTTGATCTTTAGCCATCCATTTGGCTATAGAAAAAAAAATAAAAAGAGATTAGAACCAGTACAGCATTGTGCTTCCCTACTGACAGACATTATCAAGACACAGAGGCAATACACCTCAGTAATGATTTAATGATCAAATTTTCTATGTCCTTTAATTGTGTCAGCCTCAACTATTGGTCAAGCAACTTTCCTTAAATGGCACTAGGTGTACTACTTTAAACTAGGCCACAGACTACTTACAGCACAAGTTCTTCAAAATATCCTTTGACCTTCATCAATCATCAGTTCAGTAGGTAGTGACTGGGGTTCTACTGAAGTCAGTCCTCAGATCCTTATAGGTAATTATACATAATTGAATTCATTGCTTCCCTAGAAAGACACAAATGCCCCTACTCGGATGATGCAGTATTCTTAGAGTCTAAAAGACATCCAGTTTGTAATCTCAACTCATTGTAACTCATCTTTGTCAGTCTTTCGCATAGCTGAGATTTAAAGTTAATCTTATTAAAACAAAAGCAATGATCTTTGAATCTCTCATGTTACTGTGCTTGAATTTGGAGAGGTGGAAGGTATCAGGAGCAGATGGTTTCAGGGGGCTGTTTTAACATTTTCCTTACTTTCTCTCTGCCTTGCGTAAAACAGTGAACAACATTCCAGCTGTTGTATTCATGTTAAAGAGCCAATACATTTCTAAAAAAACAAGCAAGATGTGCAGCTGCTAAAATATTTCGACACCTTATGGTTGGAAATCCTTATCTGTAGATAACTTATAAAAATTTCATACAGTGTAGAATAAAATCTGTTGACTTATTATTAGGATAATATGAGCCAGCACCACACACATAAGCAGGATAAGGTTGGCTTACTAAGTCTCCTTGTTGGGGCTGCAGTGTTTTGACAAATGATGCCTTGTTGCACTATTGAAATGCTATGCTAATGAAATGTAAATGGAGAGAAAAGAGACATTTGAAATTAACTATATGATAAGGATATGAAATGTCTTGAAATAAATGATATGACCTACAGCTGTAATCGAATTCATGACACAATGCAAAAACATCAGTCTACAAACAGAGGAATCTTCTCAACACAGCACATAGGAACTTCTATTTCAATACATCCAGCAGCCTAAGAAGTTTTACAGTAAATGTTTCAGAGTACTGCCTTTAGTCTGCATTTACTCTGTATTTCCATAGCTCAGTGCAGCAAATGTAAGCACATTTATGTGAAAGTAACTGACTACTGCAACTGAAATTAAGTTCTTCACATTTTACTATAGGAAATTAAACAGCATTCAATGTTTCTCAGCATTGGTGTGCCATGCCAGCCTCTGCACAAATGCCGGGGACAAAAAGTGAAGGCTTTTCCATTAGCCATTTCGGGCCAAGTGAGCTGTATGTGATTCTATTTTTTTGATCAGATTAAATGTGAAAAAAAAATGGTGATATGACAGTGGTGAAAATAGGAGCAAGCAGAGGGTCGGACACAGGGGAAAGAATACAGGAACATCCAGAAGGGTGGTGGGTGAGCAACATAGCTATCCACTTCTTCAAAACATAAATGTCAAATTGTAAAAAAAAAATCATGACATTGAAGAGACTTCACACCAGGGAAGGGTGACAATGATGAATAACATTGTATAGTTAATTGGACCAAATCAAATGTGTCAAGAAGACACTCAGTAACTTGGACATATATGTATGGGGCTTAATCTTTTTGTGGGACAGGCACCCATTTTCTATATTTTTCTTAAGAGAATGGAATGTTGTGGAAGGCACTTAGGAATGTCAGGGTCATGTTGGAAGAATAGGTTATGGAGCAGGTACAGGCAGGCAGGAAATACAAGACAGACAGGGATGGTGATGGAGACAAAAGGTTGCGGGGACAGCATGATTGGGAAGAAGCAGTGGACATTGGAGGTGCACCCACATCCAGCTTGAGAACAGTGAGATTTTAGTCCTCACCCTCAGAACTGTCATCACTGCCTCCTGTGTCAGTTGTCAAGGTCAGTGCTGGATGTGGCATTGATTTAGCAATATTACTCAGGACCTTTTGAACCCTGACAATTTTTGCACTGAGACTCCTCTCCATTCTATTTTTCACAAGCCCTTCACCTCCTACCAGGTGACACATTTGCCACAAATGCACTCATACCGCTCCCAGAGGATACCATTGCAATAGAAGATGGGGCAGCACTACCAGATACAGAAGGAGCAGATAAGGCATGGGTTGTGGAGGCAATGCTGACAGGTTGTGAACCTGAAGTGCTGTGTTTCTGTAATGTCATCTGTGGAGGTACGGAAGACAAAGTCACAGTGGTAGGCAAATAGCAGAATGTTAAGAAATTATTAAAAGAGAGAGAGAGAGAGAGAGAGGGATGGTTCAGTGGGACATAAAATAGAGAGAATTAGATCCATGGTATGTCACATTATTATATTTTTTCAATATATATAAACAAATATGATAGCTGACTATTGTACACCTTTGCCACATTCAGAATTGATGGAAAGGTATTAATGTGTCAGGAAATAAACACATCTCACTGCCAGGATATAAGAAATAGCAGCTTTAATTTCTCTATGCTGTACAGGATATATACATACACATGTAATAATTGCACTTATCATAACTGAATTGTTCCTGACCTTCATTATTGCTGTTATTATTTTAGAAATACTATCCTGTAATAATACCCAACTCCTGATTCTGGGTATTGAACCTGTACACAGTTAAGCTGGTGTTCTCATTGCATAATGCAGGCAGCAAGAGCTATTGGAGAAGGCATGCATGCATACTTGATATCAAGGTTGATGTATGCCTGCTCAAGATGCTAGGGAGCAAGGGACTGAAAATACTTATATGAGTTGCATTTAGACCTGAGGCATACTTACCTCATGCCTTCTTGAGGTGAGTTAGTCCCTCCTGGTGTACCTCATGATTTGCTGCTATTTCCACTGCAGATATACAACACAGAAAATGAAAAAACACATATGAAAGCATAATGAATTGCCTTTGTGGCTATCTAATTCATGCTATATCATTGGTTGTTGATAGATCAGCATATGTACACATCTGAGGAGTGCTTGCAGTCTTAAATTCATTCTCCCATCAGCTTAGGATGTCATGCTTATGCCTTTTCAGGTCACTATACGGGTGATGACATTGTTTTCCAGTGAATAAAATACCATTTGCACTGGAAACTACCTTGGCCAAGCTATTGTTAGCCTCAACCTTACACTGAGACACAGTATAATCCCCCCTTTCGCAGCCTACAGCTGTAGCACTTCACAAGGAAGGCTACAAAAATATTGGATTCCTCAACAGCCTCCTCCCTTTGTGATCTAAATTTATCATCATTCTCTCCCACTGACAACCAAGTCAAGCTAGCAATATATGTTTGAATGGGTCTATATTATATATTCGAAGCTTCAAAATTTCGACCCTCATGTGTTCGACAACATATCAGCGAAACTTGAATCTTCGAATATATAATAAAAATGTTAAAAAAAACACTGCACCACCCACACTCCCCTACTTAAATATACCAATTCCAAGACAACACTTCAGTGCAGAAAAGGGAAATTTTCCTACGCTGCACATATGGAGCCGTTGCCTTTCACCTTTGAACTTTTCAAAGATCGATCATATGGTGTCGACCATATGACATTCGAACTTTGAAACGTTTGATAATTTAATAGGGGCCCTGTTTGAATTGGCACCCATTTCAGATCTTGCATGTAACAGGTTGTGCCCAATGATACACAGCTTTGCCAACTTTATTTGCACAGTTGCAAGCATATGGATTCCTTGGCAGACACACACAGAGTACTTTCATAAAATAGCAATAAAGGTGTGAAACATGGCAATGAGATTTATCATGTGTGATGCTCAGCCTATTGACACATGTTGCAATGTTCAAGAATGAAGTGCTTAATGGCTTGGTTTGTAATCTCTAGTGTTTGGAAGGATTAATAGGATGAATTGTAACATATTCTGATGTTAGGACTTACACACTGTTAAAATTTTGTTTTACCATCTGGAAGTTGAACCCATGGGATAAAGAATGCAAAAACTGAAACATAGCTGATTAATTCATGTTGGCAAAGGAGAACTTTATTTTAAGCTTGGCAATTACAAATATACTAATTTCAGAATGAATGGAGATATAATTTAGACAGGCCTTCATGTGTGCAATTTTAAGTAGTCTTAGGAATGTATTCTTATGTAAAAGGCAGTATTTCTGTTTGTAAATATATTTCATATGAATGGACTTTTATGACCTGAGTAATATAGGTTTAGAATGTTACATACAAACTTCACAAGACATACTGTTCTAAACACATAGTTAGGATACGTGACAAGTCATGATAATTATAACAAAATTATGGGTCTATATCACTTCCTCGAACGGTAATGCCGTACATCAAATTCCCCTCCCCCACCCCAAGTTATATGTACCAACTCTGAGGTCATACTACAGTGGGAAAAGGGCAAATTTCCCACTCCTCATGGTACCACAGTCTCAGCATGAACAGTTTGACAAATGGAATGTTTGATGTAATTGCACTGTAAATGTCATTCGATTAACTGATTTTTTTGATGAACTGATAGGGACCCCACAATGATTGTGTTAAGTATACACATGTAAGTGGATTTTAAATTAAATATCATTATTGTCATATTTAATAAATTATGCAGACATTATCTTGAAGTTATATGTTAAGCATTAATGATATAAGCTAAATAGAAAAGTTTAGTTATGCAAACATTAATGATATATTGCTTGCAATAAACATATTTATCATTCTGTTTTATATTTAGTTTTGCTGTCCTAATCAAAAATGTTGTGAGAACTGGGATTCTGACAATCTTTGTAAAGGCACCTATTAGCTTGTTTTGAACTCTTAATCACCCGTTTTCTTTATCTAAGCTCACTGGACGCACACCTTGTGCCACAGAGATAGGCAAGTGACAGGTGGAATTTTCAATGCAGTACTATCCAGAGTGATGATGAAAGCACACCTCTGCCAGATGTATTTGCAGTTCAGAAGACAGACCAAATAAATGTTTTCACATTCTTCCTTAAGCAGTAAACCATGTAATACAAATGCAAAAGGCATTAGAAATGAAATATAACAGATAAAAATGCTGGCAGTAAAATGAATTTTTTGTTATATCTAGCAATGACCAGAGCAGGAAGTGCATTACAATGACACATTCATCCTTCCCACATCTTCTTGCAACATCAGAAATGTACTTTGTGGAGCACATTATCAGACTTGTAGTTAATAACAAATAATTTGAAAGTTGCAGACATCAGCTCACATGCTCTTAGCAATACTGAGAATAGTTGAGTTTTACACAACACAGTGATAAAAAGTGTGTAAATATGTATTCAGACCCTCCTCTGCAAAATGAATAATTAACTGTATTCAAACCTTGTATTACCTGTCTTATTTCTGTAACATCACTTCACTTACACTATATACTAAACAGAATGTTGCTTGACAGTTGCATCTTCTCCACTTAGTGCTATCCAGAGTGCTGATGTCTACATACTGCCACCAAGTTTGTTTGCACTAGAAGGCAGCTTAATTAACATTTTCACTTTTTTCCTTTGGAAGTGAACCTCATTTGCACCCTGTTGAGTGGAGAACAAAGGAAAAAGACATTGGAAGAAAATATTTTTAAAAAGTCATAGAAAAAAGTCTGAAAGGAAAACTTAATTCAGACATAGGGTATACCTATCAATGATCAGAGCAATAAATGCATTGCAGTGACATATTCATCCTTCTCATATCTCCTTGACACATCAGAATGTTAGTTTCTGGCACAAATTATCAAGATTATAAATACTGCCAAATATTGGTAAAGTGAAGAGACAGCAGCTAACGTGTTGCTAGCATTAATGAGAGTAGTTGATTTTCAAAGAGCAACAGAATGACACCACATATTGCTGGTAAATATGTATTCAGACTCCCATCCCTTTTTTAAAAATGATGACATCACTGTGTTAAAACCCTGCATCAGTGGTATTCTTTCTCTAAGCTCACTGCACTTACACCTTGAGCCACAGACAAAAGTACCTGACAGGTGCATTTTATTCACTGAATGCTATCCAGAGTATTGATGTCTGAGCACCACTGCCATGCTTGATTGCACTACAGAAGGCAGCCTAGCTGCATTTTTTCTTAGGCATTGAACTCTAATTTTCTGCTGTGGACTGCTGCCAGTCCAGAATGCTCATTGCCAAATGATGGGAAAATGAGGTAGAGATAGAGAAAGAGAGAAAAAGAAGGTCCTGAATTAGAGGAAATTTATGAAAACTAGTTAAAATGCCTACGTTTGATATTTCTGCATGTTAGTTGTGTTTCCACATGAACATATACTCATTAAACATCATTACAGTCACACAGACACGGGGTCTATATTATAACCTCAAATGATTAAAAGAGCAAATGGTCTTCAATCAATCCCTGAAAATCGAAAGCACTAAATCCCGAATATACAGACCAGTGATTTTGTTCCCAGGGAAAAAATCGCTGATCTGCAAAAAAAAAAAAAAAATCCAAACACAAAATAAAGTGGGGGGAGGAAATGGCAAAGTCTTGAAAACGGCCCAGTGATTTTTTCCCCTGGGAAATAAATCGCTTTTCCGTGTGCTCGGGATTTAGTTCTTTCGATTTTAAGGGGTCAATTAAAGAGCATTCACTCTTTTAATCATTCAAGGTTATAATATAGACCCCAGACACTGCCATGCCTGAATTAGAACCCAATGACATCAGGACATTCACAAGAGACAGTTCAGATTCTTATTATGAAGTGCCACATGCATTATACTTTGAAGATTAAAAGGATTTTTATCAATACTCAGTATGTATCAACTGACATTATAGGGACAAAATAAAAAATCCCTGATCTTTGTCCTATTTAATTTGTAGTTAAACATGTGGATGGCTGGGATCCTAGCACAAGGCAGATAATCTTTCCCCACACAATGTAAAATAAAACATTTGAGCACTGCACCTCTTTGTTTTTTCTTTATATTTGCAAACATCATTTAAAGATCTATGTTTCCCTAACAAGAATGAATGTGCTTTGTCTTCCAGTTGATATATGTTTCAGTGAGTAACCTAGTTCCTCAGAATTGCAAACACAATTGTATTCAGAGGTAGAAACTGTTGTAATAAACAAGTCATATCAATGTTAGGAATGTTCCTCTCCCAAGTCAGACAACTGTAACCATAACATTTCTTGTCAGTAGCTTCTTCCTGACAGGCCATGATTGATTTTGTAGTCAGAATAATCATTCACACTTGCAAGCACTTAGCAGGTAACATTTCTTAGTGCTTGTCCTTGCAGAGGTATGTTATGTGCATGCAGTTGTGTAGGCCCTTACACCATGTTTACTTCCCATGATTTTGGAATTCATGAATGCAAATGAGATTACACCTCATTTGCTTATTCACAGTTCTTGCAGGGATGAATCTTTACTATATCAAGATAATTGTGTAGGCAAGGGAATGTGTACTTTGGTAGTTGTGACTGTTTATCCAGAGAAATAATGGTGCTAATTGCTTTCAAAACATGATTCTAGTGTCACAACTAACTTGATGCAAAGGTAAGTTACTGTTTTTTACAAAATATTGTAACTAAAATTTAGTGGTGGATTGTATTTTACAATATACCCATAGCTTAGTGTACACATTGCTTGTTCCTTGCTGATGGCATAGACATGTGTATCCATTATTGCTTGCATTACAGAACTTTGTGAAAATGTAGCATGGTATTATGAAAGTTTTTCTATGGCCATCTGGCAAGTTTTTGCAGAAGAGTGTTGTATCACTTTTTAATAACATCATAGGTTTGACATTTGTAGCCCAGAAATGTGTTAAGTGTGTGACATATAAATGACTGCCCTTCACACATGTGGACATCTAAAAACATTTTTTCCCTATTTGGAGTGGAAAAGTATACATTATTTTGTTTAATGCGGCAACATACTACTCAGTTACACAGCTGTTGCCCTCATTACATGACCTGTGCACTTTATTTTAATGTCCTTTTTTGGGGGGCTGTATTTATTTGTATAAATGTGGATCTTTAATTTTTTACTCATTTTCTACATTGATGTTGGTTATGGCATAAAGGACAACACTAGTGGATATACTGCAGAACTTACAAGTAGGCAACACAATTCAATAATTCACACTCATTTATTTGGTGTTAAGCCTGCTCTCTTGTATTCTCTCCCATGATCACCCTGTGCCAATAATAGCTAGCTGTCCATTGGTCTTTGCACATTTGTAATGTAATTATGGATCCATATATGTGTGGGAAAGTAAAACACTTGAACATTATTGTGCAAAGTACAAAGGTGGATAATGCAGACACCACAGTCATATAGTATTACTGACAATACTGTATACAGGACAGATGTGTCATCTTAGGGACATTTAGCTAATTGCATATATAACTAAGCAGTTATGTTTTTTTTTCTAACAGGTTCCACACTTACCTTGGGCTTCAGATGAGAGTGGAATAGATTGCATATTTAATACTCTATTTTCATGTCTACCTGATTTTGTTGTAAAATTTTCTGTCATGTAGTCCACAATAAGTTAAATGGTGTTTATACATACTTCTTGCCTGAGATCTGGCAACAGCAGTAGTAGCATCTTGATTTAAAGCCACTTTCACATAAGTCATAATAATAGCAACTGTGACCATAACAGTTTTTTTTTTTCTAAGTACAATCATGCGTGTATTCCAAGGAGCGTTGCAGTTCAGGGCAAAAGTGAGCACTGAGTGTGCATGAATGAAAGCTTCCTGAATAGCAAAGCCATTTTTGATTGGTCAGTTACTATGTAATTCAGTTCTGTATGCTTTCATTAGCATATTCTGCCATTTTCCTTTGTTTTAAGGCCATTTAATGAATACCAATTAGTGTGCTATCAAGGCATGCCACCAACACAATAGCAGCAATTAGAGTAGCTAGTAATGAATCTGGACCAAATTGTTTAATGCATGCAAATATGCTTAATTTTTGTTATTGTTAACATTCCTTGCAAGTGTACCTAACACATATTCTAATTAACTACATCTAATAGTATTACAAAAATAAATGTAAATGATTTTAATTTAATGATAGCAAATACTTCAGTATTCAAATGTGTATAGGTTAAATCATGACAAATCATCATATCAAATCCACACCATCTGACTGAAATGACTGAGCTGTTTTCTAGCAATTATATGTAATGAAGCATCATACAGCAACCATGCAGTATACTGTGTCATCATAAAAATGCATTCCACATTGATAATGAGACTTATCCAAAAACATTCAGAATAGTAAGTAAAACAGGATTAAATGAAGAGAAGCTGCATAAATCAAGCTGAAGTCTTTAATTCTATGGTGACAGTAATGATATTTGAAGAAAATAATGAGAACATCTGGCAAACAAATACTAAACACTGAGGTGGTAAAGAAATGGTATAGACACTAGCTTTTGGATTCATATCACTGCATCAAATTTACAGACAAAGGGGCCAGATTCAGGAAGGCTTACACGGAGTTCAAGAGTAGTGTAAGCCTCCGTGTAAGCCTCCTGATTCAGGAACAGCCCAAATCTCCGTGTAAGAGACAGCTAACACGTCTCTTACATGGACTGGGCGTGGAAATGCTCAATACCTCATTTGCAGCTCAAAGATATGCAAATGAGGTATTTGAGCGATCCACAGCAGAAACCAGTCCGTGTAGCGGACGTGTTGCAGAAATGTACTCAGCTGACAACTGAGTACATTTCTGCAAAATTAAAAACGGAGCTATGTCAGCTCCAAATAAAGGGTGCATATGTTTAATTAAGCATGCCAATGGCCAAATATGTGGCCATTGGCAGGAAAAAGTGTTGCAAAATTAAGTTATATAACTTTTTTTTTCACGGGATTTATGTGTTTAACTGCAGCACACCAGCATAAGCGGGGTGTGCTACCTAAAACTGAAAACGGAAGATTAAAAACCCACAATTGTGGGATTTATGTATTACATGAAATGTCAATGGAGTGACTTGCAGACCAAAAACAATATGGCCTCCGTTTAATGTATTTCAAGGTGGCGGAGCTCCGTGTAAGACATGTAACTAGTCATTACTAGGCAATCCCATGTAAATGAGGGTTACAATACTGAATCACACTGCCACATAGGTAATGAGCACTTTCTGAGTAGTGTAAGACTTAGAGAAGGGGAGGAACAGAGTAAGAGGTAGGTGACATCACGGGGAAGGATAGAAAGAAATGTACCAGATTGGAGGGCAATGTAAGGTAACAGATGACAGACAGACATCAGGGAGGGAGGTGTGTCTCAACAGAACACTAGGAAAGTCAAGAAATTGAGGGTATACGCTATCCCTACACTCAAAGTTTCTTGATATACGTGCATCTTGTGCGTGTGCGCGTGTGTAAGACAGGTTCAACATGTGGGAGCGTGTTGCAAACTGTTTACAGCGGTTTTGCGTGGTGCGTGTTTAAGGCAGTGTGCGCGCGTTTTAGCATGAATCAGCCTAGCTAACACCGTGTAAGGATGTGCGCGCGCGTGTAACACCGTGTAGGGATGTGTGCGTGCGTTTAAGTGACTGTGAGCGTGTTTAAGCTGGTGTGCACATTGCTCCCCTTCAGGAAACAGAGAGAAAACAGGAAACAACAAAATACAGGAAACTGCCAGGGAATACTGCTGGAGTTAATTGGTGGAAACAATTGGAAGCAGGCAATTATGCAGACAGACTAGAAGCCCAACCCAGCACTTAAAACACTGCAAAGAGCAGTGCAGGCTGTTTCTCACAACAGATACTGCAAGAAAGTAAGCTATCAGAATTGAAAACTGAAAAAAGCTGAACTCAGAGCAGAAATGCTAGGGGCTGCCATAGCTGTTATAATCAGACATAGGCGAATTGCTGAGGGTGGTGATAATGCAGATGCTGACAGACAACCCAGAGTGAGGAGAAGGAGAAGAGTATACAGGCCCAGGGTCACCTACCATGGGTTACATGAGCTGGAGATAGTAGAGTGCTATAGAGTGGACAGAGAGCTCCTGCAGCAGATTGTTGAGCTGTGCAGGCCACGCCTCACACACAGAACCAACAGAGGGGAACCCATCCCAGTGGAAACCAAGGTATGTGTTGGCCTAAGAATACTAGCAACAGGTACCTTCCAGAGACCAACTGGCGATATGATGGGGATATCACAGGCATCAGCCTCCAGGGTACTGCACCAGTTCCTGGATGCCATGTCACCACATGTCAGTGATCATATATATGTCCCTAATGACCGTGAGGTTGTGGCCAGCAATATGCGTCTCTTCCAGCAAATAGCGGGATACCCTGAGGTGCTGGGTGCAATAGACTGCACGCACATATGCATCAAAGCACCAGCCGGTGGGCGGGGTAGAGTCTACATTAACCGCAAGGGATACCCCTCCATCAACTGCCAGGTCGTGTGTGATGCCCAGGGCATAATAATGAATGTGTGTGCTGGCTGCCCTGGGAGCTACCACGATTCCCACATCTGGCATCTGACGCAGCTGTACCAATCATTTGCCAATGGGGACTTCCCCCACGGACACCTAGTGGGGGATGCAGGTTATTCACTTGAGCCGTGGCTGATGACACCCATCAGAAATGCACACACACCTGAACAGGAACGCCATAATGAGGCACACGCACAAACACGTAATATCATAGAGCGTGTGTTTGGGCTGCTCAAGTCACGGTTCCGGTGTCTGGACACATCTGGTGGAGCTTTGCAGTACACATCAACTACATGTACCCAAATGATCATGATATGTGCTATGCTACATAATATGATCCTGCGGAAACAGCTGCAGCAGGACCAGCACAGGGCTGGGCCAAACATCCCCCCACCATTGCCAAGGCAACCACAGGCAGGGGGTGACTCGGAGGAGGAACAACCTGACCTTGTCCCAGTAGGCAGAAGGAGGCGTGCCCAGTATGCCCTGGCCTTGGCAAAGAGGCAACGCATAGCACATACGCTTGGTCAGTAGGAACACTGGGACTGATACCCGCTCTGACTCACTCATACAGTAACAGGGATGCCTAACATGACACAACCTGCTTCCAAATGTACAGGGAGTGTAGTATATGTATCCGACAGAGGTGGCCCTGCAGCACCACCTGAGGCATGAATGCCATGTGTTAAGTAATGTAATATCATGTACAATATGCACACCTGAGGACCCCAACTAACATCCATATCCACGCATATGACCCTCATGGAAACAGCTGCACGTCGTACAGTGATGTACATGTGCAAAAACATGGAACAAGATACAAAATGAGGGTGACTAGCAATAAATAGCATGGATAACCACACACCCATGTTTGTACCACAACAAGAAGCAACATGGAATAGCCATGGTCAAAAACCAATGGCTAAAACCGACTACTACTATATAACCTGCTGCAGACCACTGTCCTAATAGCAGGAACTGCCCCAGGCTTATGTCCATAGGTTCATACTAGGCTATCTGCCCTAGGGCATTAATAAGCCTAGCCCAGAGTTTTGTGGCTTCTGCCACCCCTGCAAGTTGATGGATAATATGCCCATTATTTTGCTGTGCCTCTGTCAAGCAGTGATACTGAGGTTATCCCTGGGGTATACCTGCAATCTCCCATCCATTGGTCAAGATCTCACTTGAACAAAGCCAGTGAGGTGCTCAGCCCCACATGTACCAGGATGTTGTTCCACAGCATATGGACTCTCTGGGTGATGAATCTGTCCCTCCAGCACATCCTATTAATATCTGTGTTGAGGTTTAGGTCTCCTGCCCTTGTAGTTCTGATGGATGTAGAGGTCTTGAGGTGAAGCATGTTCATAAATTCTGGGTTGGACATAGCCTTGTATGTCAGGCACAGGTCACCTCTGAGCAGTCAGTAAGTGACTGAATACAGCTGGAATTCCTTCAGTCGGGCAGCATAAGAAATATGTTTGAGACCCTTTCACCTCCTGTCGAGGAATTTGTGGGCCCATCCAATCTGAATGGGGCAGTGTATGCAATCATTGGTGTGATGAGTACAGGGGCGATGACCTCCCTTGATCTAGATGTGAATCACTGCATGATGAGGTGGCCAATGTAGAAGGCCTTCCAAATTACCCTGGCAATGTGAGTGTCAAGCAAAAGGTCACTGTCAACCTGGGTGCCCAGGTCCCTGATAACCTACGTTGTGCTTAGAGGATTGCCACCTAGATGGGAAGTAGTGGTAACCTTGTTCTTCCTGAAGGGTATGGCTATGCATTGTTTAGTGTTTAATGTAAGGCCATGGCCGTGGCACCAGTTATCTGTGTCTATGAGATCCTTCTGAAGGATGTCTGTGTCAGATGGGTTTCCAACTATGCTTCCCAGTTTGCAGTCATCTTCAAACTTTGTCAGCCATAATCCTCCTGTGTTTGCTTGTACTTCTGAAAAGTAGATACTGAACAAATGTGGGCCCAGGACTGAGCCATGTGGGACACCACTTGTGACAGCTCTGGAGTGTGAACTGGCACCAGCAACTTTGATCCTGTGTGTTCCGTCACTTAGGCAGTTTGCAACCCATGCTGTGATGTATGGGTTCACAATTAAGCTGGTGATGTTTTCAATGATACCTGAGTGGGGTATTGTGTCGAAAGCCTTTGCCAGGTCAAGGTAGGCTGTGTGGACTGCCTTGCCCACGTCAATGGCCTGGGTGAGTGTTTTGAAAAGTCAACCAAGTTTAAAAGGCATGATCTGCCCTTGACAAAGCCAAACTGGATTGGATCCAATGTCTGCAAGTCCCCTATGTCTTCATTTAGAATTCCCATTATGATCCTCTCCATAGCTTAGCAGAACAGGCTTGTCAAGCTGATGGGATGGTAGTTTCTGGGGTTGGTGGAGGCACCTCCTTTGTGAAGTGGGTCCACCATTGCTGTATGCCACTCCTTGGGAACATATCCTGAGGTGAGGCTAAGATTAAACAGCTGCCCTAACTGCGGGTGTAATTACTCATTGAGTTCATGGAGCACACAACTGGCGACACCATCTGGTCCCATGGATAAAGTGTTTTCTGCCTTGGATTGAGCAGTTCCCACCCCAGCAGTGGAGATGTTTGGGGAGTTACAAACCGCTGGTGTACATACCCCCGAGTTGGGGGGAGGGGGGGAGAAATCTGCACTGAACCTGTCAGCCAGTATGTTGCCAATGTCTGTAGGTGCAGTGATATCAACATTATTCTGAACTAAGTCTGAGCATATCTGGGAGTTTCCTCCCAGGTTTCAAACATAGGTAAAAAAGGCCTCATGATTGTCCCTGGAGTCCTGAGTGGGTTTACTCTCAAAACATGCCTCGGATGATTGTATGGGGAACCCAGTGTTTTACTCACAATGAGCAGGGGTGTCTTCCCCCTACGGATTACGCTCTATCTTGTAGTAGCTCCTTCCTTGTGTTGTACAGCTTGTTTATGGCTAGGGTCCACCAGACTGGATGCTTGCCTGTGGCACAAAGAGTCATTATTATTTGGGATTGCCTGAACCATGCAGTCCTGGAGGTGCTGGTAGAAGGCATTTCTAAGTGATACAGTGGCTTGGGTAATGGTGTCTGCTGGCCTGGGGGCCTTGAAAGAGACCACACCAGTCCTCAGAAATGTGAAGTCGGCATTTCAGAAGGTCTTCACTGTTTCTTTTCCCATCTGGGGTGTGGGTGGGATGTGGACTCCCACTGAGAGTAGTCCATGATCTGATCTCACCAATGATGGGTATATGTCTGGTGTTGAACAGTGTGACCCCATGTTCGTGATGATGTGTTCTAGTATGTTGCCTCCACTTGAGGGGATTGGGACCAGTTGTTCCATGGCATTTCAGTGTATGAACTCTTGGAACCTTTGTGTTAGAGTGTTGTGGCATGATTAGTGATCCCAGTCTATATGTGGATAGTTGGAATCACCCAGTAGGATGGTGTTTGGAGATACATTTATCCCCTTCAGTGTTTGCAGGATAGCTGTGTGAGGTACCTGATTTTGAGCGGGTGGCATGTAACATGCTACAAACTGCAGAGCAGTCTTGCCTACGGTCACTGGCACCTGGATGGTCTCCGATGCATCATGTGTTGCCACCAACCATGAGGTGAGGGTGTCCTTGATGAATATGGACACCCTCCATCCTTCTTGGTGTTGTCGGGATGCTGGTGCCGGAATGCATGATATGAGGTAACACCCGATAGTGCCAGGGTGCTGTCAGAAGCTGTGAACCAGGTTTCAGGCACAGCACAGACATCAATGTGCTACATACTGAGAAGGGCATAGAGTGTGTGCAGCTTGAGGTAGAGACCTTGGGCATTGAGCAGCATTAGCCTTAGTGTCTTTCCTTTACTGTGTTCTAGGGTGGTAGGTGTAGAATCTGAATATTGCATAAAAAAGGCACAATGGGGGTGGCAAGAGCATCATCTGAAATCCGGAAGCCCAGGGGTGACAGGTGCAAGCCGTCTCTTGCAAATCACTGTGGCCTGTCCAGCATGTCATCCCAGGCAGACAGACATTGGACCCCCTTAGAATGACACCATAGTCTAAGCAAAATACTACAGCTGATCATCTTGTCTCTGTTTATGTGGCATCATACTTGGTGAAGGTAGGATACTGCCGAAGGTCAGGGTCATACCTGCCTGGCCTACATAATCAGAGGGATCCTCTATGTCTCTTTCCATGTAGTCCAGGGAGGTACATCTCAGGTCGTTCACACCAGCATGGATTATGACTGGGTCAGACCTGTACTTGCAGTTTAGTGACCTGAGTGCTTGCATTATGTGGTAGATTTCAGTGCCCGATAGGCAGCTTACTGTGACCTCCTCTGTACCTGATCTGGTGAGTGGGACATCAGTGTGTCTGACTATGGAGTCACCTATGACAAGTGTGTCTGGCATTGTGTTTGGCCTTAAGGGCTGTGACTGTTTGGCACACTGACTCTGTGGTCAATGTGTTGCATGTGCTGTGCCCTGTGGAGGCAGTTGTGTGAGTGTCTGCTGTGGTGGCCACCGCCATTCTGGTAGACTTCTGATCAGAGCCTCCGAGTGTCTCTGTGTGTCTATGTGTATGATCTTAAGTTGTGACAGTGCCATGTGAGACTGGATTAAAGATGTGTGTGTGGTTACCTTCACCCTCTCTCTGGTCTTGCTAGTCCTATGTTGAGAGAGCTCAGCCTCCACTTTGGCTATATAGTTGCATCTCTCACATGTATGTGTGTTTTATGGCAGAAGGAGAGGGTTGTCAGTGTACATGAGGCAACTGTAACAGTGCCTCAATATTCCCAGGTTCACCAGCTGAGCAGGAGAGGACACTAGCAACTGATCCCTAGACATGCTAGAAGGAATAGACAAAACAATGTTGGAATACAGGGAGATATCAAGCCCCCAAGCCACATCATACTGTTTGATTGACAATAGCTACACATACACCGGTGTTTCATAGTGTCATTGTGTACTACTAGGCTATCTGCCCTAGTGCATGTATAAGCCTAGCCATAGTGATGTGGCTATTGCCACCCCTTATAGTGGTAATAAGTGTACAGAATAGATTCTGAATATTGTGCCTCTGACTTAGTAGTGACACATTATGACCCCTTACGTAATTGAATAACATGACTGTGTCTCTGTCTAGTCTGTGCCTCCGTCTCATATGCAGTTGTCCAGATGTCTCCTGAAGAGAGTCAGTGAGGGACTCTGTCAAACATGAACTGGGATACTCTGCTAGAGTGTGAGATGCCTCTGAGTTATGACTCTGTCCCTCCAGCATGTCCTATACATGTATGTGCTGAGGTTCAAATACTCAGCTCTCATGGCTCTGGTGGATTTGGATTGCTTGCAGTGGAGTATGTCCACCAAATCCTGATTGGACATGGTCTTGTATGTCAGGCATAGGTCACCTGTAAGTATGCGGTATGACACTGAACAAAGCTGGACTTCCTCTATTCTGGAAGCATATGACATGTGTTGAAGAACCCTGATCTTCATGGTAGGTACTTTTCGGGTGCAAAGGTGCAAAAGGCAGGATCTGCCCTGTACAAAGCTGAACTAGGTGGGAACAAGGGTCCGTAAGTCAGTAATGTATCTGTGTAAGAGCTCCATGACTCCTCCCATATCTTTGCAGACAAGGCTGGTTAAGCCTGTGTGGTGGTAGTTGCCATGGTCTGTGGAGGCATCCCCCTTGTGGAGTGGGACCACTGTTGCCGTATGCCAGTGTTCAGGTACATATCCTGTAGCAAGACTAAGGTTAAATAGCAGTTGTATATATGGGTCCAGCCCCTTCTGGAGTTCACATAGCATGCAACTGGAGATACCAGCAGGTCCCATGGATGCTGTGTACTTGTCTTTGCTGAGTGTGGCTCTCACATGGACATCCAAGATGACAGTGAGGTTACATACAGCAGTGATAACTATCTTGTTTTGGGGGTGAGGGAGGGGTAAATCGCACTGAAGCTGTCCGCCGGAATGTTGCCAATATCTGTCAGGTCACTGGAATATATGTTGTTGTGTACCAACTCTGAGCATATCCGAGGGTTCACAACCAGGTGTCTGACATAACTGAAGAAAGCAGTGTGGTTACCTTCATTGTCTTTGGTGATTTATGTCCCCAAGTTGACCTTGCATGTCTTTATGAGATAATGTAGCTTTCTACTAGTGCTGATCACAGCTGTCTTCCCTTTTGGAGATGTAGCTCTGTCTTGCATTAGTAACCCTCATCTGTCATACAGTTTGTTTATGGCTGGGGTCCACCAGACAGGACACTTTCCCTTTGTGGAGAGGGTCCTGTTTTCAGTTGTGATTGTATGGTCCATGCTGTCTGACATCTAGCTAAGAGGAGTATATTCTGGTTCTGCAGTTATCTTTCATCAGCATTAGAAATGACCACAACAGCCCCTGTGGGTGTACCTCATGCACACACATCCAGCACCTGTAAAGTCCACAACAGTACCTCACCAGGAGTATGACAGAGCTGGAACACATGTAATGTGTAGTCTGATTAAACAGAGTGCAGCTCCACACACTGCCATGCTGTCCACCCAGATGCAAGCTGTGCCTGATGTAGAAAGCCATGTCCAAGCTGGAATCAATGCACATGCTGCACCTTGTACAATCTGAATGGCAGGGAGCTATGCACATGAGGGACCTGAACCCCAGCACTGACATATATAGGACAGGCTGTACTGCATTATCCAAAACACAGAAGCCACCCCACACATGAGTAAACTACCAGTACAGGTTGTCCATAGAGACACTGGTTGAGTCCCCTCAACAGGAATCCTAATGAGTGGATGGGAGATGGGAGGTTTACCCTGGGTATCAATGTTATGTCACAGGTAGACAGAGGCACAGTATACTAAACAAGACATATGACATGTCAAAGTAGACTTACAATGTGTTGATGGACAAACACATTCTCCGACTAGCATTAGGTCAAGATACCTCTTGAACACAGCCAGCAAGGTGCTCTGCCTCAAATGGACCAGGATTGTATTCCACAGCATAGGGAGTCTCCGAGTAATAACTCCATCCCTCCAACATGTCCAACATACATCCCTGCTAAGGTGTAAGTCACCTGCACTAGTGGTTCAGGTGGATCTTCTGAGTCTGAGGTGGATCATGTCCATTAATCTCTGTTTGGACATGGCCTCGCATGTCAGGCACATGTCACCTCTAAGCAGACGGTATGTGAGTGAATAGAGTGTGAGTGTCTTCAATCTGGCAGCATATGACAGCTGTTGGGGTTCCTTGATCCTTTAGGTGGGGGACAGTCAGGGTGTCTCCAATTGCTGCAGATGTTGGGTGAGATACAGCCAGAATAGGGCATTCGACTCGATCACCGGTCTGATAAGTGAAGAGTACAGGGGAACAATGACCCACTAGATCTGGATGTGAATCCCATTCTGATCAGGTGGGCAATGTAGAAGGTCTTCCTAGCCACTTTAGCAATGTGAGTCTCAGAAGAATGGCGACTGTTAACCTGGGTCCCCAGGTCCATGATAACCTCCTCTGTGCTTAGAGGATTGCCACCTATATGGTAGCTTGGGGTCACCTTGCTTTTCCTGAAGGGTATGTCTACACATGTTGTGCACTCTGACTTCAGGCCATGGCCCTGGCACCAGCTATCAGTTACTGTGAGTCCCTTCTGAAGGATATCTGTGTGTGATGCACTGTCCACTATGGTGCCCAGTGTGCAGTCATCTGCTAACATTGTCATCCAAAGTCCTCCCATGTTGGCCTGTACTTCTGGGAAGTACATGGCAAACAATGGGGGCCAAGGACTGAGCCCTGTGTGACACCACCTGTGACCAGCCTGGAGTCTAACATAGTGCCAGCAACTCTAACCCTGTGGGTCCCGTCCTTAAGCCAGTTTGCAACCCATCTTGTGAGATATGGGTTTACATTTCAGTTGTTAGGGTTTTCCACAATACCTGAGTGGGGTATTGTGTTGAAAGTGTTTGCAAGGCCAAGGTAGGCTGTATGGACTGCCTTTCCCCAACAATGGCCTAAGTGACCAATTTGAAGATGTCAACCCAGTACAAAAGGCATGATCTGCCCCTGACCAAGCCAAAATGGGATGGGTACAATGTCTGCATGTCCCCTATATCTTTGTTTATGAGCTCAATTATGATCCTCTCCATAGATTTGCAGACTACACTTGTTAAGCTTATGGGGCAGCAATTAACAGGGTCTGTAGAGGCACTGCCTTTGTGCAGATGTGCACAACTGGACCCTAACCAGGCTGTTGTGCACACTATGGAAATGTAAAGCAGTGATAGGACTAAAGCCCAGGATACTGACCACCACAGTGAAAGTACTGAAACACTACACTAGACAGTGCTACAGTGTTAGGTCAGTATGAGCGGATGTTGACAATTGTGTGCAAAGTATCCCATGCAAAACCTGCAGGCACAGTATACTCCCTGTTTTGTTCACACAAAAAACATTCGGACAGTAACTACACAACATGGCACAGAACACACAACCATAAACTGCAGGTATTTGTTGAAGGTCACACTCATCCACAAATGTGATGGGCTGCAGAGTTCAACATATGTAAAGCCCACACTGGGCATGCTCACACACTTAGATAAATGAGACATCTTTCACACAACATGCCACGGGAAGGCTGAACTGGGCATGCTCACACACTTGGTCCAAATGTTACCCCTAGCAAATGTGAAAACACACCAGAGGATGCTCATCCCCCTTTCTAGACACTGATCATGTAAGCACCCTATAAGTATATTGGAGAAAAGGATTCCCTCAGTAATCCGAATAGCGTGCCGTGCTAATGTGTCTGTTTGTAGTGTCATAACATAGTTAGGTAGGGGTTTGAATCCAGCAGGTGGCAAGTGTGTGTGAAGGGGGGTAAGTGTGTATGAAAGAAACATCCCTTTTGGCAACTGGGAAAACACACCAGAGGATGATCATTCCACTTTCTAGACTCTGATGATGTCAGCACCCTATAAGTATATCAGGGGAAAGGCAATCCCCCAGTAATGTGAATAGCGCGCTGTGATAATGCGTCCGTCTGTAGTGTCTTAACATAGTTAGGTAGGGGTTTGAATCCAGCGGGGGGAAAGTGTGTATGATTGATATATCCCTTTTGGCAACTGTGAAAACACACTACAGGATGCACATACCCCTTTCTAAACGATATCACAATTATGTATGGCTTTTGATTACAGACATGCCATGTGTGTTGTGCACACACAGAATGCCCATGTGTGTGGGTTGTCCCTCACAATAATGCATGACATTGATTACACCGGTTATGGCAATGAACACATGCTGTATGTGTGTGCCAAATACACATATGTACCTGTGACTTTCAATAGTTACCATGTGTGATGCCTGCCACATGTGAATACATGGTATTTGCACAGGGTAACATTATGACCGTGGTCTTCTGTGCAGATGCTGCATGTGGGATGTGTATATACAGTGTGAGATGTAGATGCTATCAGCCTAGTAGTGAGGGATGCACACCTGGTCTGGGGCACAAAGTCTACATGTTGTTAATGTACAGGAGCTGCATGTTCTCACCTGTTGTGGGAGTGGTAAGACAGTATTCCATAGCAATGCAGTGACTGCATGCTAAGAACCATTCAGCTAGGGTGTTGTAGCTACACTTATTCATTAGCATTCATTAATTTGTCGGAATCCCTGGTGAGGGTCTGATGCCAACCAAGGTCAGGGGTCTACCAGCCTGTGTCACTTGCTCAGTGATCCCTTCCATGTTCCTATCACGTATCCCAGTGAGCGACATCCCACATCAGCTGTGGTGGCATGGACAATGACTGAGTCATATGTGTCCATGCATCTGACTGACTTGTATGTTGTTGTTACAGTTTGGCCATGTGTTTCCATCTCATACATGTGATGTACATCAATGGGTAGGGGATAGGGTTGACTGTGTACATGTGGCAGCTGTGACATTACTACATGACACACATATTCCACAACTGTACCATAGAGGTGACTGACAACTGACCTTTGCACATGCTACCGGAGTATTGAGATTACATTGGTGATTGACAGCACATAGGGCCAATGGTGAAAAAGAGACATAGGTCCATAGGTTCGTACAGGGATATCTGCCCAGGGCATGTATCCACCTAGCCAGAATGTGCGTGCCTTTCAACATGCATTGTGAATCTGTCTTGCTATGCCCTTTTCCAAGGTTAGTATACTGTGCCTCTTTCTCACAGTGACACATAAGTGATACCCAGGGTAACACTACAATGTCTCATCTAGTCATTAATATCGCTCTTGAAGGTAGTCACTGAGTCAGTCCGCCTAACCTCTATTGGGATAATAATCAGGAATGAAGGGAGCCTCTGAGTTGTGAATGTGCCCCTCCACCATGTCCTATGTATATCACTCCTGAGGTTCAAGTATTTCCAGCGTGTATCCTGGTGGGATCTGGATATTCTGAGATGCAGCATGGCCATTACGTGAGGGTATGACCTGGCCTTCTATGTCAGGCACAGATTGCCTATGAAGAGGCAGTATGTCACTGAGTAGAGCTGCTGCTACTTTAACCAGTCAGTATGTGACATCTGTTTGAGCACTTTGATCCCATTGTCGAGGTACATATGTGGTAGCCCCAGTTGCTGCAGGTGTCTGGTAAGGTGCATGCCGACAGGTTCATCATAGTCAATTATGGGCATGATGAGGGATGAGTAAAAGGGCACAATGTCCTCCCCTGGCCTACATGTGGATCCCATGATGATGTGGCCCATATAACATGCTTACCTAACCACTTTGTCCATGTTGTTGTCAAATGGTAGAATGCTATCAACCTGCGTACCCCAAGGTCCATAATTCCTTGGTCTGCACTTACTGGATTAACACATATGTGGTACATTGTGGTCACTTAGTGTTTGACAAAGGGGATGACTATACTCTTTCTGTCATTCACGTTGAGGCCATGGCTGTGGCACAAGTTGTGTGTTTGCAAGAGTCCCATTTGGAGGATGCGTGTGTTAGCTGTTGAGTTGATTATGGTGTTCGGTCTGTAGTCACCTGCGACTTGCTGAGCCACAGTACTTCCATGTTGGCCTGTACCTATGACAAATATATAATGAACATGACAGCTCCTAGGGCTGTGCCTTGTGGGACACCACTTGTACCAGGTTGGAGGCTGACATGGCTCCAGCAATTCTACCATGTGTGTTCTGCCCTTGAGCCACTGTGCAATACCCATAGTGAAATAGGGGTTAATATGTACACTGGTGAGCTTCCCTAGAATGCACAAGTGGGGTATTGTATCCAAGGCTTATGCAAGGTCCAGGTAGGCTGTGTGGACCTCCTACCCCTTGACAGTGGCCTTGGTGACTGTTTCAAACAAAGCAAACAGGTTTGATAGGCAGGATTTGCCATTGACAAAGCCAAACTGTGTATGGTGACATGTCTGTAGGTCCACAATATCTAGATATGTGAGGTTCATGATGATCCTTGCCATAGCTTTGCAGACAAAGCTAGTCAGACATATGGGGCGAGTAGTGTCCAGGATCCATGACAGCACCACCTGCATGTTGAGGGACCACTGTTGCTGTATGCCACTCTCTGGCCACATATCGTGTATTAAGGCTGGGATTGAACAGTGGTGTTATGTCTGGGTGTAGCTCTTCTTGTGGTTCATGTAGGACACAGCCTGGGACACTGTCTGGTCCCATTGATGCAGTGTTTATTGCTTTGGGAAGGGCATCTCTTACCTGAGCATCTGTGATGTCAGGGGGGGAAGCACTGTGCTGCGAGACATATGTTCCCTTTTAGTGTGGTGGGGAGAGAAGGCAGCATTGAACCTGTCCACTAGGATGATGGCAATGTCTGTGTGTTTTATATTTTGTGTGACATATTGTATAACCTCTGAACATATCTGGGTAGTACCACTCAGGTTACTAACATAACTACAGGCAGCCTTGTGATTATCCTCAGTGGCTTGTGGAATCCTCTCTCAAAGATGGCCTTAGACAATCATATGGGTGCCTGTAGTTGTCATCCAATACTCATCAGTGGTGCCTTCACATTTTGGGAGGTTGTTGTATCATGTAGTGGCGCCATCCTTCTATTGCATAGTGTGTTTATGGCTGGTGTTCGGCGCCCAGGACATCTGCCTTTGGAGAATTGGGTCATGCTTTCATATGTGGCGTCATGATCCATGCATTCCTGAATGTGTCCACAGAATGCCTCTATACAGGTATCTGCAGTCTGGTCCATATTTCCAACAGGCCTTGGGCCTTTGAAGGTTTCCACATCATTTATGAGGGGTGTGCACTTGCTTGACATGAGCTGTTGACAGACGTGCCGCCCTCCAGACACAGCAAGGGGAGGGTCACAGTCAGCTACCAATTGGGACGTACCTCCCTGGACCACATGGAAAGAGACACAGAGGAGCTCTTACAGCACCCTCTCAAACTCAGGTCTCCCACACAGCCTTCATGCTGACACAGGAGAGTTTAGATTACTCTGCAAACACCATCATACTGGGTAATGCCAGCTACCCAAACATAGACTGTGAACATTACACAAGCCACAATACCCAAGCTCTAAGGTTCCCATTGATCAGACATTCTTTGGCTATGGAACAGGTAACCAACCTTCCCACAAGAGGGGCAGATATACTAGAGCTGATCTTTACAAACATGAGTACAAACTGCTCACCACTGGGAGTATATCCCTCATTGTTGCAATCAAACCATATACTAATCACACTGGAGTTCTGGATCCCCCACATATGCAAACCTCCAACACATCGATGTGTGTGTGTGGAAAATGTCCCTATTAGCAACCGTGACAGTATGGTACAGGATGCAGATCCCCCTTTTGAAACAGTGATGATGTCAGGACTGTATAACTATATCACCTGTAGTAAAGTCCTCAAGTAATTTGCATAGCGCTCTGCTAATGCGTCTTTCTTCAGTATCATAACGTAGTTAGGTAGGGGTTTGAATCCTGCAAAGGGAATGTATGAGTGTGGTTTATGTGTGTGCACTATGCTGGGAGGGTTAACTGCCTTTTGCCAACTGGGAGAACACACTACAGGGTGCACATCCCTCCTCCTACACACAGATGATGTCAGCACCCTCTAAGTACAGCATTAGTAAAGATTTCTCCAACTACTGCAAATAGCACACTCTGCTAATGTGTCTGTTTCTACTGTCATTGCACAGTTAGGTATGGGTTTGAATCTTGCAAATGGAAAGTATGTGTTTTACTGTTGGTGGGGTTAGTGTGTGTGCACAATGATGGGGTGGGATGTGGCTTTTGCCACATGGGGCTATGCACTGCAGGGTGGTCATTACCCTTAACAAGCAGTGATGTTGATAGCACCCTATACAAACAAAACTACAAAACAGAAGGTGGTGGTACTGATAACACATGTAAGGTAACACTTCTTCAAGTAATGTCCACAAAACGGAGTAGGATAATCAAACAATTCTTTTATTCTGTACAGACAACATGACAACAGACAACTAACTGCCAGTACTCAGTATAGTGTTACATGCTACTGTAACACGCACATGTACCCGAATATACCTAGATAGTGTTCTGAAGCCTGAATGTGGCAAGTGTGTGGATGTGGGATGTGTCTGTGTGTGCATTTCCATGGGAAACATGTTTGCTGTGGCAATCAGGGTACTACAGTACCTGATGCACATTACATCTTCCAACTGATGAGGTTGCCTGCACCCTGTGAGTACAGGTAGAGAAGGGGATGCCAGTAGTAAACAACATAGTGCACTTCTGAAATGTGTACCTGTCATGTATCAACAGCTACTCATGTAGGGTGATAAATAATGGGAATGGCAGGTGAGCGTGTGCATGTGTGTGTGGGTAGCAGGGTGTGTATAAATGCATGTGTGACAGAACAGATACATGTAGCTGAATCTACATAACAGCACAAGATGCATTGCCATAGTCAATGTTAGCATGTGATGGTGTGCAGCTGGTACACTTTGTTAAGTAGTATGGGTGCAGATAACAATTGCGGACATTCATACAGTTACTGCAGCAGGACTGCTGGGATATACACACATTTATACTGCAACAGTCAACAGTTACCAACATGTTACTACTTATACACATCTATGTAGTCACCCTGTGCATCAGCAACGTGTTTACCTTTACCTGCACCGATGTTGTAGTATGCAGGAGGTGGCACAGTGTCATCATATGCACAGGGTGTGGGTTAGGTATGCCCAAGCCGGCCACTGGTAACACCAATTGACATGTGTGTGTAGGTGTGTTTGTGAGGGGCAGCAGTACAGGGTGGACCGTTGTTGGTGCAGTGTGTGTGTGTATGTGTTTGCCCTAGGTGTTAGGTTTCCAGGTTTCTGCATGTGTGTAAGCACGCACACAGTCCCACATAATGGCTGCCATGTACAGGGTTTTGTGGACAGCCACAGACTGCACCTGTCAGGTCATCCAGATCAGTGTCTGTGGGCACGGACACGGTACCTGTGCCTGGCAGGGGTGCTACGGGCCGTATCCGGTACTAACCCAGACTGGGTACTGTCATCGGAAGCAGGGGTGTGTTGACTGGACACAGTTCCCTGTTGGGACTGTCTAGAGCCACGTGCACGTGGTCTCCTGGGGCGTCTGGATGACAGCACAGACCCAGCATTGCTCGGGCTGGTGCTGGCACTTGAGGCGCGCGAGTGGGCCCGTTGACGACCGCGGCCACTGCCTGCTGGTGCTCTTGCTGGCATACGCCACGCCGTCGGCGCAAACGCACACCATCGCCCTGGCCCATGGACATCTGGTTGTGGAGCAGCTGTTCTATGCCCCCACAACGTCTGTCAACGACATCTGTGAAGTTACGGATAGCATTCGCAACATCATGCATGCCGTCTGTCATGGCTATGCAACATGCTCTCAGCTCCCTCAGACCCTGTCTGGTGTACCTTTCCATACGTGCCTGTGCCTGCATGACAGTTCTAAACATAGTGGAGGTTGACATACCTCCTTGGGCACGTCGGCCAGAGGCAGTACGGCCACGGATGCCCCCACGAGAACCCATGGGCGACTGTCTGCGTGGTACCATTGGAGGCCTCTGCACATGGCTGCCTTGTGAGGATGCATGCACCACAGGTACCACATTACCCTGATCTATGCCCACTGCTGACTGTCCATCACCTAGGGACAATGGTGACAAAGGATGTAACGGCAGGATGACTGTGCGCATTGACGGGGTTGAAAGCTGTGTACTGTCAATTGGCTGACCAATGGCGGACCCAGACACACCTTCCTGCACCATTACAGACATTTCATCATCATCAGTACCTGGGGCACAAGATTCAGGTTCCCTGCTGCAGGTCACCAGAGCAGCACCAGAACCTACGGGAGGAAAACATGGAGCACAGATTACAGTCTCAATACATATTTGAAAGAGATGCACTTCAATACTAATGCACACATTCAGAAATGGACACATGCACTCATGGACACTAACACACATGCACACTTGGGCACAGGCACACTTGCACACATGCACACCCCATAGTAAACACACACATCAGTACCGTGTTACACTACTCAATTTACTACCTGTCAATTACAGTTATTGTGAACACAGTCACCAGCATGTCTACTACAGAGTTACACTACTCTTCCTAGTTTTATAAATTGTTTTACAGATAATTTTAAAAAGACTCACCAGCATGTATGGCCTGCCTCATTGCTACATGGGAGGGACCTGGAAGTGTGAAGAGAGTAATGTCAGTGGGCACATGTGTGCCATTCGTTTTGCACATGATACAGTACAGTAGTACACTAGTTCCCTTATACACATCAGCTGCACATCATGTCTGTATATATATCATGATGACAGATACATACCACATGCACACCTTATGCGTGCATGAAGTAACAGTGTACAGAACAGTCATATGTACATACCAGGAGTTAACTCTAATCTCACCCTTACCTCTCTTCAAACGTCAACTCAAACTGTACTTCCAAAACCACTGGCTTTGTTCTTCTTGGAGTCCAGGCTAACGTCCCTTTCCCTACCCTCTCTTCACCTTTAACCCCCCATTGGGCATAGAAACTAGCTTCTACCCTGTTTCTTTCACCTTGATGTCCTTCTATGCTCTGACCTACTTCTCCCATCCCTCCCACCTCCTCTTGACTGTCTTCCTTCTTTTCCTCACTTCCCTTCTTGACTCCTGCCTCTTCCATATCATTGTATCTGTCATACTCCTTCTACTTCTCTACCCTTCTGAGCCCTAACTATTATGTATATGGCTTTTGCCTTATTGCATAACCATTATGCTTTAGGTAGGATTGCTTTGAAACCAACGGTACATTGTGTATGACTCTAAACTGTTTGACTTCCTTACATGTATGTTGATTTAATTAACAGGCTGGTGTACAATTCTATTATGTTGGCTGTCTGTATTGACAACTTGTCTGTCTGCCTTTATTACGTTATGTGTGGAGCTTTTCTCCACAGGCCTCTACTGAAAATGAACTTATATCCAGCTAGACTATCTGGGTCAACAAATGTAAAAGTAATAACAATAAATGAATATGGCATCTTACCTGCACGCCGCTGTCTTGCTGCTGTGTGGATCCAACCTCCATCAGGATGCATGATGGTTGCTGTTGTTCTGGGGCTGGATCCACAACACTTAGCAGTAGCCCCTCCTGTCTGGTGAGGGGGATGTGGCCACCCCCACCTGTGGCAGCCTGTTGCCTGCGGATATCTGCAGCACGCTGGCGGACATTTCTTATCAAATCACTGCAGTGATGTCTCACCTGCTCATATGTCCTATCATGCATGCCAACATCATTTATCCTGCTAACAAGGTTTTGCCACAGTGCAGACCTCTCCTGCTGATTCTGGGTGGTGCGAGAGAACAGGATGGCATAGTCACGCACCAGGCTCTGGTGGATCACGTCATCCTCTGCAGCAGAGTAGGCAGGATTCCTTTTAGGTGCCATGTCTATCTGGAAAGGTACACAAACAGGTTATCAGCATAGTATCTCAACAATACATGGTACACATTCTATACAGGGAGTATTAACTTCTACTTATTACTGATTGGTTAAAACCTGATTACAGTGTAGCTATCATTCTATGTCATTTGTACTAAGTACTTGGCCTTCAGACCAGTTGTTTTACATTAGGGAGGTTGGTGGCAAGCACTGTGGTGGCAGGACACATATCTTTCATCCATTGAAGTTGGGAACTGCTGATTGTGGGCCCAGTGTACAAGTGTATTACTTCTGGTATGTGCAGTTGGCCTTCAGGCCAGTTATTTAACATTAACGAGGTTTGTGGTCTGCACTCATGTGTGACAATAGGCTGTACTCTGCCATTCATAGCTGGGGACATCTGGTTTCAGGTTTATAGTGCCTGCATATCTGAGCTGTATCTTACTGACATTGCTACACCTTGTTTGTTGTAGCAAACACTACATCCAGGCCTCCTGCATCTACCTTTGTTTATATGCTTGTTATCTGTTAGCTTGTTATTTCACTGGTATGCTACTTCCACATAGTACACATCTTCGCAACACATCTGTGACTCACTACTGTTATCTGCATTGCTTACTGTACGTACTTCCATGTTACACATGACAGCAAGTGACTGCTTGTCATTGTTGCATTTACTTCATTGTGACACATTGCACTTAGGTTACCTGGCATTTGCTCACTGACACTTTTATATCAGTCAGCAGTTGTAGGTAATGTCAGTACACCCTCACTCCCCACTGGACCTTGTTTTCAATCATTAGTGATTACAGAGTTCACAATAGTATTCTAGCATGTCCAGAGGTCAGTTGTCAGTTCCCTCCCAGTCCAGCTGGTGAGTGTGGTACCTCAGAGACAATGTTAGAACAGATGCATGTACACAGACAACCCCCTCCTCCTAACAACAAATTCAAACTCATGTGAGTGATGCAACCATATACCAGACTGGAGGCTAGGCTCTGTCTACTCAATACCGCCATAACCAGTCACGTGGCAAAGGGGATCACTCACTACACTTCCAGTCTCACGTAGACCTACCACAACAGCGGACCTAACACATGATCACACATGATCATACTTGTAGGCTCAGACCACAGCTCTGCCTATGCAGCAGAGACCTCCTAAGCAGACATCCAGGCAACCACTACCACATAAACGAACATGTGCAACACATATCACACAAAGCCAATGTGCTGAACACTCACAGCCATTAAAAGTTAACAACACACCTCATACACCTGTACTAGGTGCCTCTATCATCAGGCACACTCACATCATGTTCACCAGGCTTAACGAGGTGAGGGTCATGGTGTGCAGCCTGTCAGGCACTATGACCTGCCACATAACACAAACAGTCAGGTAACCCCAAGGCAGGTACAGGTATGACTCAGTCAATGTCCATGCTGCTGTGAATGGCCTGACACATTCCTCCCTGGACTACATGACATGAGACATTACAGAGCTCTCTGAGCATGTAGCCCGAGACAGTTTGACCCTGACCTTGAGTAGCATCCTACCCTCACCTAGAACAATGCCACAATATCAAGGCACGATGATCCCTTCCAACAATTGACTGACATACTGGTGTCATTCACAGGTGTGCCGATGCCTGCCATCTTGGGGTGGTATGCTTTGCTAGGGACAGCTTGCACCTGTCACCACAGTCCTATTGACATTTGGCGGAGCCTCCTGCTACACCCATAGTGCCTGTATTAGGCAAGGCTCATAAGGCAAACACACATCCATTTGTATCACAAAGGATGAGGAAGTAAGAGTGATGCTACTCAACACTGGACGTCTAGACCCAAGGATGCACGCACCCAAAACCCTACCTAGCATTCTGGACATCGATATCTGTGCAGTAACATGAACCTGTTTCAGGTTTCACAGGAGCACACCAGTACTACCACGTTATAGCTGTTACCATTCTTGTCGGCCACAACACTTGAACAAGGGAGGGGGAGTATCAGTATTCAATGCAGATTCCCACACCTCCACATTGGTGGCACAGTACAACATAGGTGTTAGGCCATTGAGTACAGAAGACATAGTTGGGGACCTGGGGAAGAAACATGGTAGCGGTCTGTCATTTGTCTACCACATGGCCAATGTGGATTGACAGACATGTTATATAGCCCAGCTAATCATGACTGATTCACATGTATGGCAGGGGAGGTCATTGTGCCTCTGTACTCATCCATCATCAGGCCTATAATTGCGTACAATGCACCTTTTGGGATGTACCTAACCAGACACCTACAGCAACTGGTACAGGACAACAGTACATCATCAAGGGGATGCAATGGCTCACACAGATGTCATATGCTGCCCAGGTAAAGTGAATCCAGCTGGACTCAGTGGCATACTGCCTGTTCAGAGGCAATCTGTGCATGCCATATACAGCCATGTCCTACCTAGCAGTAATGAACGTGATGCACCTCAAGCAATCAGAGTCCCATACAGTCACATGCTCAGGAGAGCTGGACCTCAGCACTGACATACATGGACATGCTGGAGGGGCATATTCCTAACCGAGAGGCTTCCTTCACTCTGTAATGAGCTCACACAACTGGTTAGGCAGAGTCCCTCATTGACTCTCTTCCATAGGAATCTGGATGAGTGGATGGAGATCATAGTTGTACCCCAGGTATCACTTCTATGTCGCTGTTAGACAGAGGCACAGTATACTAAAGTCAGACAAGGGCATAGCAGCATAACTTGTGATTGGGTGGCAAAAGACAAACACATTCTACTAGGCTTACCAATGCCCTAGGGCAAATAGCCTAGTATGAACCTATGAACTGTTCATTCTCAACTGTTCGAGCTCATTACAGAGTGAAGGGAGCCTCTCAGTTAGGAATTTGCCCCTCCAGCATGTCCATGTATGTTCTATTCAGTCGCCACGCTTGCTCAGAGGTGACCTTTGCCCAACATACAAGGCCATGTCAAACCCAGATTTGATGAATATGCTTCACCTAAAAAATCTAGATCCATCAGAGCCACAAGGGCGGGAGACTTAAACCTTGACACGGCTATTAATAGGACATGCTGGAGGGATAGATTCATCATCCAAAGACTCCCTATGCTGTGGAACAAAATCACGGTATATGTGAGGCAGAGCACCTCGCTGGCCTTGTTCAAGAGAAATCTTGACCAATGGATGGGAGATCGCAGATATACCCCAGGGATTACCTCAGTGTCACTGCTCGACAGAGGCACAGCAAAATAATGGGTATGGTTCCCCATACTAAAGGGGTGGCGTAAGCCACAAAACGATGGGCTAGGCTTGTAAATGCCCTCGGGCAGATAGCCTAGTATGAACCTATGAACATGTGTGTACTGCTATAGTACTTCTGCCATATGTTGCATGTGTGTGTGTTGTGGGGATGCACAGGTAATGGCCAGATACGTCTGCACAGGTGACACGCCTGACACATTCTGGGTGTTCATCCATACATACTGGATGTGTGCTGCCATCCAACCCTGTGATGTGGACACACATTACTCAGCCTGGATATACATATCTGAACAACACCACAAGCACAGTACACTACCTTGCTATGTATGCATGTTATTACACAGTTATTCAGTAGTTATGACAGTGATGCTATCCATGCAGCCCACTGGGCCAGTGGAAGCCACAACACACACCGCCAGCACCTTTGCATATGCTTACCACAGACATCCCACATACTGCATGTACTGTGCACACAGTTATCTAACCCAGAACAACTGCACACCACTTATTAATCCTGTCCAGTGGAGTACAGATACAGGCATATTGTATAACAATAGTAGGAGGCTACTGCAGCACAGGGCAGATTCACATGACGGGAAGGCATCTGTTGTCTGCAGTGTTAAGATGCTTCACATTCACCAAATGCACAGATATTGCCAACATTGTTGCAGACAGTTTAGGTGCAGGTACCCCCCCCCATTGTCCTACACATGTGTTATTAGTTATCCCAGATGACTGTAACCTCCCTATCCTCTCACATGTCCAGGTGAGAGCCACCCTCATCATTGCAGAACACATATCATCACTGTTACGAAATGGTATCCCTGGATGTGTGCTACATTCACCCCTGGAGGACATAGCACCACATGACAGACTGATATTAATTCCTGGCCATACTACAGGATATGTACCTGAACAGTGCCATACATACACAGTGGTCCCACACCAATGAGGAGGAACCTCTACTGACCCTGGGAACTACTGCATCATATGCACAACTGGCCTTGTGTTCTAAGCTATGGAAGTGTTAGTTATGGCCCACATGTACAACAATATTACATATGTTTATATTTCATGACTATCTACACACAACCTATCTCATGGACATACCTATAGATAGTGAACTATGATACATTTGGAGGTGTCACAGTATACACAGGATTAACCTGCTACTTTGCATTACCTGTGTTTGTGGCAGCTGTTGCTGTGCCAGTGGTGCTGCTTGCTGCTTGCTCCTTGCTGCTTGCTGCTGATTTTGCTGCTGGCAGTCCTAATATTTGTTTGGTTGTTTGGTTGTTTGGTTGTTTTCTGTCTCTCTCTCTCTCTCTTTATCCGTAGTGTTTGTGCAATGAATGTATTGCGTGAGTGTAGTGTGGGAACTCAGTGCTTTTGTAGGTATCTGCATAGGTCCATGTGATGGCCTCTGCACCAATTGTAAGGCAGCATTTGCTAATTGCATGCAGCTGGGTGTGTACTGATTGCATGTCTCACTGTGATTTCAGGACACTGCTATAAAAGGGTATGTGAGATAGGCGTTGCCATGCTGGTATGCTGTTGACAGTGTTTTGTGAGTGTGAAGGTTAGTACATCTACCATGCTTCATGCTGTGTTGTAGATTCAGGTTGCTGCATTTATCTTGCCTGTTCCCTATAGTGAGTGTGTATGCATACTGACACCTACAACTATATGTCATATGTATTGCTATATAAATATATATATATCTGTGTACATATACATACTTTCATATATGTACATTAGCTGACATTATTGGGTACAAGCTAACAATTAGCAGGGCTGTTTCTGTTAACACTACACTAGTATGGGAACCCAGTAATTGGGACTATAAAAGTCTGCATGACATGCTTTGGGTAGTAGACATACTATATTGCCTTTATCTTCATTCCTACTATTACATGTTCCACTTATTTAGCACTATATTCCTGTATGAGAGTCATGGCTTAGTGGTAGGTCATACAGAGCAGTGTTACAATGGTCTTGTGGTAGGGCCTACTAGTATGCTCATATTCTGCTTTTGAGTTGAGTATAGGGCCTATCAATCAAAGTGCTGGAGGCACCTTTAAGCAGTTAAAGGGCTTAGTAGGTCTCACAGGAGCCAGGCTGTGTTGCAGATTCTGGTTGCTGCATATATCTTCACTGTTTCCTGTAGTGAGTGTGTATGGCTACTGAGACCTACAACTATATTTCATATGTATTAATATATATTTATATATATGTATGTGTAGATATACATACCTTCACATATGTACATTACCTTACATTATTATGTACAAGCTAACAGGTAGCAGGGCTGTTTCTGTTCACACTGAACGAGTATGGGAATCCAGTAATTTGGCCATTAAAACTCTACCTGACATGCTTTAGATAGTACATCTCCTATATTGCCTTTATACTGATTCCTACTATTACATGTTATATTTATTTTAGCACTGTGTTCTTGTAAAGCAGGCATGGCTTAGTGGTAGGTCATACAGACTAATGTTACCAAGGTCCTGGGTTCGAGAGTGACAGTGGGAATTTATTTTTCTTAGCAAACTTTCAAACTGAGTACAGGACCTGTCAATCAAAGTGCCATAAAGGCACTTTTAAGCACTTTAAACCAGGTCTGCGCTGTTTCTTGAGCTCACTCATGCGCACTGGCGGTGAGCTCCGCTAACACAAGCTTACACCCGCTAATTTCTTTGAAAGAAAAGAAAAGGGGTGACAGGAAAGTGGTGAAAAGGGGTCACAAAGAGGGTAAGACAGTAGGGAAACAAGCGTGGGATTTGCAGGAGGGATATAGGTAAGGCCCATAGATGCCCATGTCTTTGGCAGCAACGGCTGTGCATTTCCATGTATTTTGGTGAGACATTGGAAACCTTTCACCCCTGAGAGAGGTGTCAGGACAACATTAATATTTGTTGTAGAGCCAATTGTAATTAACTGTTTCAATGTCAAGCAGACATGTGTGCGACATGGACAGCTATGTATGGGTAATTTTTTGTGGGTACAGAGTGCCCTTTTTTTTTTTTTCAGGTGAGAGTGGTATGTCAGGTGAAGGAAGTCGGTATAGCTGGGGAGGTAGGTTGGGTAGGTTAACAGACAAGACAGACAAGACGCATACAGGGGCGGTGTATGACACATGTGGGGGGTTACACAATTGACGGGGACGGAGGTTGGGATATCCGAGATGCATGAGCCCACAGATGGCAACAGTGGAACTGATATTCCCACCCATAGGCAGTTGCCACTGTTCCTTCACAGCCCAGGACGGGGCTGTGCTGGGGGCTGTGTAGGCGGGGCAATGGCTGGGGCCGTTAGCTGTGCCACACGAGCCACAAGCTGGCGTAGGGGCCCAAGAACAGAGTCTTGGATCTCCCTTCGCACCACAGACCGGACACCTTGGAGGGTGAGTGGACGAACCCCTCCGGCCACACTTGCAGAGGGGGACGGCCCCACCCCCTGCAGCGCTTCCACCCGAAGGTGGCACAGGGCCACCGGAGGGGGGTCCGGTCTGGGCACTAGTGCCAGGTGCAGGCGCCAGCTGAGGTGGAGAGGTGGGTCCGCTGGGACCCGCCTTCCCAAGCATTCTAGGTTTGTGAGTTGTTATGTTAGTTTGGGTTAGTGGCATTTTATTCCATTCAGATTAGTTGTAACAGCATGCATTGGTATTCCCATCAAACAAACACCCAGATATTAACACCATTGAACAAGGGGCATATCAATATCACATGCATTATTTGAACAGAAATACACAGTCAAACAACATGCAGGGTTGATTAATGGCAACAGGCCATCAGATTTGCAGGTATGAACAGGGCACATGCACGAACAGACATGCATATATTTTGAAACGGACAAATGTCCATGATTAATGAAATGTTCACATACCATTATTTAGTGGGTGTTGTTATATGGAATTATAGGGTTGGTAGGAGATAGAAAGTGATGACACATTCATATGTTACACATTGATTTACATTTGTATAAGGTACACAATTAAGTTGAGGCTGATGTTTCAAAATAAATTTTATTTGACTGTCAAGCTACACCTGTTACAAATACATCACTATCCTACTTATTTTGAATTTGATCAGATACATCATCCTGCTACACTTTGATGACAGGACAGGGGACAACTATGGCTGTTTAGTCTGTCATATAATCATTCATTCTATCTGCAAATTGTTTACTGTGATCACCATATACAGCATTTGGCCTAGACATTCTAGAGTCTGACACACTGAAATCAGTTTGGGATATTAAGTTGTACTTCCCACATGCATTTAGTTCTGTAGAAACACACTGGGGCTACTATATTCAGGGGTTATTACTACTTTATTTATTCATACATGACCCTTTCTGTCACTCTCACACATCCTGCAACTTCACAGTTCAGGTTGGTACTTCTAGGCTTTGTTCACATGTTAGACTGGTGGTGATTCAAACACTTTCCAACAGCCTCACTTCTGTCATGATTCAGCATTTCAACAGGGGATATATCTCACATATGACTACCTCAGATTCTAAAGCTGTACTCTTGGGACTACTGCAGGTTACATTATATTTAATTCATGGTGGGACATCTGTATTACAGCACTGTTTAATTCTATCAGTTATATTTCCAGTTACACTTGCATACTGATGAACTTGTTGCAGCCATGCCTGCAGACTTACAATTCCTGCTTGCACATTATATTACTTTTAATCAATACACTGCAGTGTTCTGATACATGCTACAGTACAATATTTATTTACAAGTAATGGGTGGGGTTACTAACCTGCATGGTGGCGCAGCCGCACCAGCCTACGGCCATACATCTCGTGATTCACAGAGCGGACACCTGCAGCTGTAATACGAAAGAAGTAATATTGGACTACACATCTCCATGGTATCGGCCAGTTGAAATCCTTACATACATAAGCAAAATGTAACTTACTCAGTAGTGGGGCGTTGGGCATATCCCGGGCCTCCTGGATCCATTCGGACAACTGGTCTTCCTTGTGTCCCTTCAGGTCCGCATGGTGGTGACGGACCTGCTCACCAGTGCGTGGAATGCTAGTAGCACTGGTCAGATCACGAGCCAACTGGTCCCATGCCTCTGCCCTATACGCTCCCCATGAGACCTGGCCCTGCATGAGTTGGGCCTCGTGATGATGGACAAGGAGCCAGACCATGTATCTGGACTCCTCAATGCCCCAACGCTGTGCTCGAAAGCAACGTCCCTCACCTACTCCACTCATTCTAACTGCAGGTCTGTTCTACAATCATTTCTGCTGTGTATTCCCGCCTATGGGGCTTATATATGCCGCTTTTCCAGCACATTTCTCTGATTGGCCATTTTGGAATTGTGTCTACTTCACTGAAAATGCTTTCTCATGCTCCATTCTGGATTTTATCCCATATATATGCTATTTCTGCATTTCATGGTATTGCTGTCATGGCTTAGTGGTGAAGTACCTTGACTCTAGTGCATGGTATCCTAGGTTCGACTCTGGCAACTGACTTTTGATTTTCCTGACAGAAATGAGTTGAGGGCCTGTCAATCAAACTTGCCAAAAGCACTTTTAAGCATTTAAAACCAGGTCTGCGCTAGTTTGCGCGGAGGTAACGCATGCGCACTGGCAGTTAGCTTGTGGGAGCGGCGCGCAAATGGTGTGCGCTGGGATAAACCTTAATTGGCTAGTGACACACATGTTCAGCTAAGCACAGCTAGTTGCAAATGGTTTCAGCCTATTAAACCGGTGCTTAGCAACGGGCATGCAGTTTGCAGCTTTTTAAACACTACTCAGCTACGGGCATTCCGTCTCACAGCAGCTTAGCTATCAGTACATTTCTGACTATTTTTATTATTGTGTTACTTCGGAAAGTATGCTCCATTTCATTCCATTTTACAAAAGGGAATACATTTACATTTGTACAATACTGTCAGGGGCTTTTCGTGCTTATTTACAAAAAAAAAAAGTTGTTGTGGGGCGCGAACCCTGCCTGCCTACTCTTACGCCAGCAACTCTACCGCTAAGCTATTACTTCTTAGCTTACTTTGCATATTTAGTTCTTATATCCTTTTCCACTGACTGCTAACTGTGATTGCGCTAGTAGCACACCCGAGCCGCACACAGTAGCAAACATTTACGGGGTTTTAAAAAAAGGTTTTAATTTAATTTTATAACATCTCTTCACTTTATACAGTGATGGTCTATCAGGGCATGTGTTGTGTAGTGTGTTTATTCACATTTCCATGGCCTCTCGTGGCTGTTTACTTTCAGCCATTCTAGTCTTCCGGGGGCGTGTACGCTTGCAGGGCTTAGCCTACAGACACGCCCCCTACTCTCTTACACGGACCGTGTAAGAGTTACTAGTGTGATTTAGCATGCCTCATGCACCTCATGCATATGCATGACATGCTGACATCACACAGTTTCACTGCAGCCTCCGTGTAAGAGTTATAACTCTTACACGGAGGCTTCCTGAATCTGGCCCAAAACCGAGACAATTATATCAGTGCATCATAAACAATGAAGTAAGAATTTATTTATTTTTATTTATTTTTATTTATTTATTTATTTATTGACATTTGTTTACCGGGAAAGTCCACTGGGCCAAGGAAGCCCATTTTCATTTGAGGCCCGGGGAGAAAAGCTCCAGGAAGTGATAAAAACAAATAGACAAAAATTATTTACAGAAATTACAAAAAAGTTAAAAGAGAGAAAACACATACACAAACTTTATTTGCAGATATTACATCAAGAAGTTACAAAGTTTCATAGAATATTCATTAAAATTGTATTTAGAATGAACTAGACCTGCTACAAACTTTCTGACATGAAGGCTGACCATCTTCAAGGTCATGGTTACAATAATAGGAAGATATAAAGCAGAACAAAAATGTTAGGATGACACAGTAGTATGCAGCAAGAGAGGTACAGAGAAATAAGACCAAAAATAAAATGGCCAGGGTGAAAATGTGAATGAACTAGTAGATGTTTGTTTGAATGTAGAGATAGTTACTAAATAAAATAATAGGGGAAGAAGGGAAGGGAGAAAAATAAGGAGAGAAAAGAGAGATGTGAAAGAGGGGAAAGATTGAAAGGGAAGGGTGTACAGAGGAGAGATAAAAAAGAAAGAGAAAGCAGGGATGGGAGGAAAGGAAAAGGTTAGCACAGCTAAGAGGAGGTGTAGGAAGGGGTAAAGAAAGTAAAAGTTCTACTGATAAAAGAGACGGAGTATTAGAGAAAGGTGAGGGCAGACAGGTTTTAGGGGTATATTGATTGAAGTAATGCCTGAGAGAGAAGAGGAACAATTACATGCCCACTTGGAGAGAAGATGATTTTGTAGTGCAGTTTTAAAAATGGAAGGGCTTTCTTGTAAGTGGATAAAAGGAGGTAGATTGTTCCAGAGTTTAGCTATGCTCCAAGATTATAATAGTTGACCTGTTGGTAGCTTAGGTTTATGGATTTGAAGAAGATACTGATGTTCAGAATGAAGAGGCCTAGTAGAATTTTAGAGGGAGAATAAAGATCTAAGTGCAGGGCAGTCTGGAGCCTTATGTATTAATTTATGTGTGGTTGTAAGTTGAAGTAAGAATGGGTGATGAGGGATTTCCAGCCACTGAAGTTGTTTTAGTGCAGTACAGTGATAAGTAGGGTGGTAACAATTAGTGGCAAATTTAGCGATCTTCTTCTAACATGTTTCTAATTTAGCTTTCAGGGCAGACTGCAGGTTGGCTAATAAAGGTGCACCATAAGTTAGAGAGGAAAGAAGGTAGGATAGTGCTATAGCTTTTTAGAGGGAGGCAGAGGAACTTGTTGTGTCTATAAAGAAGCCCAAGTTTTTTGTGGGTCTTGCTGATATTATTTTAAATGTGAAGATCATATTTAAGGTTCTCATCAATTATTAACCCAAACAGTTTAGAAGAGGTGACTAACTCAATTTTTGTGGCGTTAAGGGAGAGTATTTCAAAGTTGATTTTATTAATGGAGGTATTTTTCTTGGGAATGAATATCATAAGTTTGGTCTTTTTTTTAATTTAAAGAAAGGTGATTTTTATGTAGCCAAGTTTCCACAGTAGTGAATGCAGCTTGTATATGTTGCTTTGTTGCTTTAAAATATCAGAGTTGTGAGCAGAGAAGACTATAGTGGAGTCATCTGTGTACTGGACTAGAGAACCTTGCTGGATAGAGTGGTGAAGATTATTGATGAAGATATTGAACAAGAGTGGGCCTAATATTGAGCCTTAGGGTATCCCTGTAGGGTTGTGAATATAGGGAGAAATAGAATTTTGCTATTTGACAGCATGCTCTCTGTTAGGGAGGTAGCTTTTAAACCAGATGACAGATTGGGAAGATAGATCTAAACTGGATAGTTGGGAGAGGAGGATAGGGTGAGATATGGTAACAAAAGCCTTTGATACATCCAAGAACAGGGCTGATACAATGTATCCAGAGTCACGGACTTTGTTGACTATGTCAAAGAAAGACATAAGAGCAGTGATTGTAATATGTCCTGGACGGAAGCCATGCAGTGTGGGGAAGAGAATTTCATTTCTTAGAAGGAAGTCTAAGAGTTGTTTTTGGACAGATTTATCTAGAATTTTATTGATGGGGGGAAGGATTGCAATGGGGCAGAAATTTGAGATGTCAGTTAAGGTGCTGCTTTTGTGATGAGGAAGGATTATAGCTTTTTTCCAGAGGGCAGGTACATGAGATTTTAGGATGGATCTATTAATCAGAATGCTAATGAGGTATGTCACAGAGTCTGCTGCGATTTTTAGAAACTTGGCTGGAATTCTGTCAGCAGAGATAGAGTAGGGCTTAAGGTTCTGAAGGAATTTGCTGATGTGAGATGTAAGGATGGGAAAGAGATTAAATTGTGTCTGTGAAAGCTGTTGAGTGCAGTTAGTACTTGGTGGAGGTTGGAGTAAAGAGTCAGATGTATATGTACAGCTCTGAGGTAGAGTAAGTTGTGATGGAGAGGGAAGAGTGGAGATGTTATTACTATGAAGAGGTAGAGAAAAAGTAGCTGTAATACTGCAATAGTGTTGGTCAAGTAGGAGATGAAGATACTTGCTATTTGTTCAGGAGGCTTGTCAGGGTGAAGCCAGGGGTTGGGTTTTGTGCCAGGGTGGAGGAGATTATTGACAGAGGACCAGAAAGCTTTGGGATTATTTTTTCTGAGTTTTTGTTGCTTCCAGAGGTATTGTTGTTTATCTTTCGAAATTAGTTTTTTAGCCTGGTTATGAAGTTGTTTATACTGTAATTAGTCAGACGTATTATTAGTCTTAAGCCAGAGTTTCCATGTTTTGTCCCTATCAGTAAAATCAAAATGAAAACTCCAGCAAAACTAGAACTTCCACTGAGTGACCCCCCCCTAAACTGATCATGATTTCTTTAGTGGCTTTAGTTAGCTAAGGGGGCATGATTCATTTTTAGTTCTTTTCATTCTAGTTGGGACTAGGCTAGCTAATATGTTTAGAAAAGTGTTATTAAAGAAATGAAAAGCAACATCTAAAAAAGGGTTTTGAGACTACTCCAGTCAATGTTTTGCAGGATATTATTAAATGCATTAGGATTTAATTTTGCAAGATTTTGAACTGGTATGATAGCCTCTAATTGTATAACACTTGCACCACACCACATGGAACACATAGCCTTCTAGAACACACACCAACATTGCCTTCACATAAAAACACAAACCACACACCCAGCTTCTCTGAGGCTCTCAATAAAAATCTAACCAAACAGCAGAGACCTCCAAGGCAGAAACGCACTTGACCACCACAATGCAACACTAATCACAAGACACATAACTCTCCTAAACAGTGTGCCCCTCATCCAAAGCCCCTGAGGCAAAACAACATGCCCAATACACTAGTCATAGGTGACTTGATGAGGCACAATGATGTCCCACTCACTAGGTTGAATAAGGAGAGAGTAACAGTCAGCTGCCTGTCAGTTGCCAGGATCCATCACATAGCACACGCACTCAGGTCCCTCAACAACAGGTACAAATATGACTCTGTCATTGTACATGTGGGTGTGAATAACCTGAGACATACCACCCTGAACTACAGGCAAAGAGACAAGGAGGAGATCTTGGATTATGCAGCCCAGGCAGATATGACCCAAGCCTTGATCAGCATCCTAACATCACCCAGAATGATACCACAGTACAAGCAGAAAATGATTGATTTCAACAATTGGCTAAGTTTCTGGTGTCATTCTAAGGGGATCCAGTATCTGTCTGTCTGGGATGACATGACTGACAGACCTTGATGCTTTGCCAGAGATGGCCTGCATCTGTCACCCCTGGGCTTCTGGATGCTGCCAAACCTATAGTGCCTTTTTTAGGAGGTGTTCCAAAGACCAAATTACCACCATAACAGCTACAAACAAATGCAATTTGAGGGTCATGCTGCTCAATGCTGGAAGTCTAAATCTCAAAATGCATTCGCTCAAAGTACTCCTTAAAATGGAGAACATCAATATTTGTGCTGTAACAGACACCTGGTTCAAGGCAGCACAAAGCATCCCTGCACTACCAGGCTACAACTTATTCCACACCTTTCGGTCCCAGAACTCAGACCGAAGCTCTAAAGGTGGTGGTGTTTCCATATTCATAAAGGATGTGCACACCCCCAGACTGGTAGCCCATCATAATGCATCTGAAATACTTCAGGTGCAGCTAACATTGGGTAAGACAGTGATTTAGGTTGTAGCCTGCTATAGCTCCCCAACCATGTCCCAAGATTCACACTCCACATTCCTAAGCACCCTGGAGAATATTAGGGTCCAACCTAACACTCTCATACTGGACAACTTCAACTAGCCTCTATTAACTGGGTAAACTACTTATGTACCAATACACTTGCCCAACGCTTTCTGGAATTCATTAATTCCAATGCGCTGGACCAGCTCGTTCTTACCCCTACTACTAGAGGTAGCAACATCCTTGACTTGGTCATTACTAACATGGGGGACCATTGCTCTACACCAATAGTCAACTCTTCCCTGGTTAGATTCGATCACAAGCTAATCACCTTGGAAATCCACATCCCACCCACCCCCCAACAAAGGTAATCACCATGAAAAACTTCTCCAAAGCTAACTTTGGGCTCCTAAAAACAGAGGTGGCTAATTCATGGCACCCATGCAAATGGACAATAGTTGCATGACTGCCAAATCATACACCAATGGACTGTATGGACACGTACACAAATGAATGGATCTCACCATACCCAATAGAACTAAGATGCTCTCCTCAAAAAAAAAGGAAGCTGATCTGGTGGTCCCCTGCCATAAACAAACTCTACAACAGAAGGAGGAAACTAATGCAGAATAAAGTAAAGTCCCAAAACTGAAAAAAACTCCCTTATCAGCCTTAACAAAAGGTTGAGATCCCTCATCAAATCCTCTAAAGCTAGCTATGAAAACAGAATTGCAGCAGATAGTAAAGACAACCACAAGGCCTTCTGTAGTTATGTAAAGAATCTCCATGGCAATACCCAGATTTGCTCTGAGCTACTGCACAATGGAACCTCCTATACTGAGCCAACAGATATTGCAAATATACTGGTGGACAGATTCAGTGCTAACGTTAACCCTCCCCCCAAAGGACCAATCACAATGCCAGTATATTGCCAAAAAGCCAGTATTACTGCTGCACAGGTTTAAAACAGCACTGTCCAAGGCCAATAATACAGCTTCTATGGGACCTGACAGTATCCCTGGCTGTGTTCTACATGAACTACAGAGTGAACTGCCACCTCACCTGTGTGCCCTGTTCAATGACAGCCTCACCTCAGACTTTGTCCCTACTGAATGGTACACTGCTATGGTCATCCTTCTCCACAAAGAAGGAGAGACTACAGAACCCGGGAACTATTGCCCATTAGCCTGATGACTCTGATATGCAAAGCTATGGAATGCATCATCATGGACCTAATAAACAAGGATATAGGGAATCTCCAAACTCTGGATCCTACACAATTTGGTTTTGTGAAGGGTAGATCATGCCTGCTCAACTAGGTTGACTTCTTTGAGTCCATCACCAGAGCTGTGGATGAAGATAAGGTGGTTCATACAGCCTACCATGATCTGGCCAAGGCTTTGATACCACTCCCCACTCAGGAATTATAGAAAAACTTACTAAGCTAGGCATCAAACCCTATATCACTAGGTGGGTTGCAAACTGGCTCACAGAACCCACAGTGTGAAAGTAGCTGACTGCAAGTCAGACTGCCACCCAGTCACTAGTGGAGTCCCACAGGGTTCAGTCCTGGGTTCTCTCCTGTTTGGGATCTACTTTTCTGAAGTCCAGGCCAACATGAAGTGACTCTGACTGACAAAATTCGCAGATGACTGCAAGTTGGGAGCTATTATTAACTATCCAAGTGATGTTGTCATCCTACAGAAAGGCTTCAATGAGACCAAAGACTGGTGCCAGAACCATGGCCTTAAGCTCAATGCCAAAAAATGGATCTTCATCCCTTTTGGGAAAAACCCGGTTCCCTTGAATTACCACATTGATGGTTGTCCACTGAACACAGAAGCCGTTATAAGAGATCTGGGAACACAGGTTGACAGCAACATCTCTTTTGACTACCACGTTGCCACTATGGTCAGAAAGTCCTTCTATGTTGCGCATCTCATTACTAATGGTTTTGCATACAGGAAGAAAGAGGCCATTGTCTCCCTCTACTCTTTCCTCATTAGGCCAATCATCGAGTACAATGCCTCATTTGGCATGTACCTTACTAGACACCTGCAACAACTGGAGAGGCCACAAAAGTACCTCACAAAGAGGATCCTAGGCCTTAAACACTTGTCCTGTATGGACAGACTCAAAAAACTCCAACTATTCTCTGTCTTATATCATCTACTTAGAGGAGATCTCTGCTTGACTTACAAAGCTATGCCTGATCCAGCTCTGTTAGAAATGCTACATCTAAAGAAATCCCAATCCCTCCTCACAACACACTTCAGAGACGTCAACCACAATCAACAGAACATGCTGGAGGGACAGTTTCATAACCCAGAGACTGCCCATGCTATGGAATAGACTTCCCATACATGTCAAGCAGAGCACCTCACTGGCCCTCTTCAAGAGAAATTTTGATGAGTGGATGAGAAATCAAAAATTCTCCCTGGGGATCACTCCAGTGGCTCTAATCGACAGAGGCACTAGGAACTAAGGTTGGCTGGTATGATGCCAGGGTAATCCTATGGGCTAGGCTTGTAAAGGCTCCAGGGCCATTAGCCTAGTACACACCTATGAACCTATGCAGGGAGATGGTCACTTATGGAGTTGTGCTTGGTTCCAGAGGTTATGAATTTGGAGGGATCAGATATGAGAATCTAGTCTAAGATAGATGCTCCTTTTGATCTATTGTTATATAAGGTAGTGGTATTGATGAGTTGGGTAAAGTGATACAAAATTATACTAGCGGGTGCTAGTTTGGTAGAGGGGGAAGCCCAGTCAATATTCATATTACCAGGGATAATTGCATCATTTTTTATAGGGTTGGAAGTCCAAGCTAGAATATCTTCATGAATTGGTATATTATTACCGGGTGTGATGTATAAAGCAATAATACAGATTTTTTTAGAACAGTTAAGTTCTAGGAAGGAGATCGGGATTTCTGGAGTTTGGAACTGAGGTATGTGGTCTTTGAACTGGGATATGTTGAGGGAATTATGGTATATGATGGCCATGTCCCCTCCTTTTTTATTTAATCTATCTACCCTAAGTATACTAAAGTTTGGGGGGAGAAGTTCAGAGTCCAGAATAGTTGGTTTCAACCATGTTTCTATGGCAGCTAGGATATCTGCTTCATTTTGGGAGAGCCAGGCATGTAACTCAGGGATTTTATTATGAATACTTTGGAAGTTTAGAGTAGCTATATGAAGTGATTTACTACTTTTGGGATAAATTATATTTGCAGAGTTGAAAGACGTGGAAGGGCCTGGATTGGGGTGAATGTCACCTGAGCACATAAGGCTGGAAAGGATATGAGAGAGATGGAGAATACGATAGGAAAGTCTAGAAGTTATGTACTGAAGAATGAGGTACTGAGTGTTAGGTTTGTAGTGTTTGATGTAGTGTGTGGAGTAAGTATGAAGTCTGACAAAGAGAGTAAGATTTGTATGATAGATGCCTGGTTAGATATCTGAGTAGATGCTATGTGGAGGGTATACTAAATGACTGACAGAGTTTGATTTGGAAGGTAAAGTTTGGGGATTTATTATTGTGCCCTGTGTTACGGTTATTAGGAGTAAGGTAATGGGAAACAAAGGTACTATGTGATAAAGAGGAAGGAACATTGTTGACACCAAGCTATAGGGATAGGTAGTGATAGGATAAAATGAAAGGAAATAAGGTGGAGAAAGTGAATGAAGAGGAGTGGCCATAAAGGGGAGTGTCTACGAGAGTATAAATTTAATGAAAGAGGGGTTGGTTGGGTGGGAATATGGGGTAGGGTAGTGGAGCAGAGTGAGCCTGAGTGAAGCAAGGGTGAAAGGACAGGGTAGAACCAGAAACAAGAAAAAGAAGCCACCATGATGTGAAGAATAAAGAAAAACAATCAGTAAGTACCTTTGGCTACCTGTGTGGAGTATGCACTCAGCTTATATGCATAGAACTCTGACAATAGGAGTGTGTGAGGGTTTGGGAGCCATAATACATAAAATACAGTCAGATGGAAAGTATGAGGGCTAGAAAGCTAAAATACAAACTACATAAAATGGACTCGATGTCGATAAGAAGGGGGGGGGGAGAAGCTAGGCAAAAAGGAGGATAAGAAATAAGAAAATAAGTCAAATGAAGCCAAAAGGGAAAAGAGCAGGATGGAAGATAGGCAGCAGGTAAGGAACTAGATGAGAGTCTGGCAGGTTAAACAAAGTGTAGAGGTACTGGTGGTATGCTATAGGTGACTGAGGGCTATACAGTCTAATGTGATTCTAATACACCTTTAGAAAAAACACATACATGTACTATAAAACCTTAAAGCAAGGGTTGAGGCTCTTTCAAGAGGCAGTTGAGCTTGTACATGCACAAGAAGGCTTGCAGGCATGGTGTTAAGTTGTTTCTTTGTAAGATCTAAGGGAGAAAGAAAGAAACAATTAGGGTGGGTTACACACTAGCCAGATTGCTTACACTTGGCAAATAGTAGTTTTTACAGAGGTCAGAGGAGCTGGAGAACAAAGAGAAGGAGAACATAAGTGTGCACTAGAAAAAAGATGAATTAAAGTATTGGCAGCTACTGAATACAAACATGAACAGTATAAATAAAAAAAATTCCCAAAAAATGACTTATGAAAAATATGTTACTGGAAAAGCAAGACCCACTGGATCCCTTATCTATTTAATATATTCAATCCATAATTTCACATCTGTGGAGAAAGTACAAACACACCTAAATGGTAATGTGTTCTAACATCAACCCTGCTACCACTATAAAAAATATGAACTGCAACTGCACTTCAAATAATTAGTGCAACAACATCCAACTACAGAAACTCATATTTATTTATTTATACGTGTATATGTTAATTTATTTTCTTAGTTGTTCTGTCCAAGTTGGCTGAACCCCATTTTTATTTGAGACCTAGAAATACTGTCAAATTTCCATTGTCAGATCCATACAAATGGGAAATTGGAAAATGAAGGAATTGAACCCTTAACTATAGGATGAAGCTTATTAGCTGCTCATAACATTAACTTCTGCTAGACATTCTCCTAATTCACATAAAGTAGCAATCAGGTAAAATCATTCAGACTTAAATGATCTTTAGTAAGTCTATTCAAATCACATGCTCACATGTTAGAATAGAAGTGAGAATATTCTCCACTGAAAGCAGTTATACTGCTTATAAGGTTAGCTTAACAAAATCATACTGCATGGAGAACTCAGTGTTGCCATTGACACAGAAATTAAACACATAAGAGAAGCAGCATCAAAAATGACAGATGTTATTAACTATAAAAATAAGGACAATGATGAAAATGATTGAAAGGACTGAAAACTGATATAATGACCTTATAAAAGCATATAGTGGTTAGGTTTGTTATTATAGATTTGTAGGTTAGAACTCCTGTAGCTGCCCTTTTAGGCCATATTAAAACTAGCCAAATGTTGCAACTCATAATAATGAACCCCTATACCTTGTGTATATGAGGTAAACACTTAACCATTATGCCAACCCCCAACCCCAATTGAAAGCTTATATCAAATATTTAGTTTTGTGATATAAATTATTTAGTTGATGGAACCCTGTCGAAATGCTACTGCTACTATTACTAATAAAAATAATAATAATAATAATAACAACAAAGACCATATTAATAATTTAATATTGCTTGTGAACTAGCCAATGACCTTGAAGCCCTGACTTGGATTAAGTGGGCATATGAAGAATGAATCAATGACTAGGTTATGTTGCAGCATGTCTACCTTGCCAGCTCAAATAAATATACTTAAATAACTACTAAAATTAAACTGAATGGAAATGTTAGGTTTATGCTAACAAATATATCTGATAGTTTCTGAACAAATATATTCAATAGTTTGGATGTGTATTTGGACCATATGATTCTTTTGGAGACTACTGAATATAAATATCTAAACAAAACAACAGAATATTAAATCAAATGGCATATTCCACAAAATGATAGTTTTACCCATTAATCATATAACATTCTGAAACATAAAGTTGTTATGTAGATTTTATCATCTCACTGCCCTGCTGTGTTGAGACACTATATGCAGCCTACATTTAGAGATACTGTAAGCAGTCTGTATTTGAGCTGAATGCACCTATTTCTAGTAATAAATAATAGCTTTTGCTTCTTTTGAATTGTCAGCATTTATGCTTAAGTTTTTAAATACAGAGAATAAATAGCAGAGTCAGAAATGCATTACAGATTATGTGTTTATTCTGGTTTGAAATTATAACTTTTTAGCACAAGTCAAGTCCTGGTTTATGGTATAGAGGGGAGAAATACTGACTATGACCCAGATGACTCAAGTTTGATTTGTAGCGCAAGCACTGGGAAGACTGGTGTGGGGAGGGTAGAAGTGACCAGCTGAAACTAGATCACACATCCCTGGGGAGGGGGGTGTCTGATCTACTGTTCTACTGATCCATCAGGAGTGTTGACAGATTTTAAGATGCAGCTATCAGATTATTGTGGATATTTGCAGCACCTAAAGCTGGGAGGCATGCACATATGGGTAAGAGCACTCACGTAATCTCCTACAGAAGCAGCGTATGCAGAAGCCAGCAGCCTTCATATGGAATGATTAGCTACTTAGGAAAAAAAATGCCAACATTTGCACAGTATGGCCTGTGACCTAACATGTGAATCATGCCTTCTGGGGGTGACCAAGTAGGGGAAACAAATCAGTCAGGTTTTTATCCCTACATGTGGAATAAATGAGCTGAATGGGTACAGAGACATGTGAATGACGATAGTCAATTTGGTGGAATATAAAAAAGAAAACTAACCTAAATCTGAGTTCAGCTTGAAAAATCAGTTAACTTTCTGTAGCAAAACTGTGTTAGTGGTCAAACTCATATAAACATATTGATATTTTAATGCTTCAGATATTGAAAAAAAACAGAAGTAAGTGACATTAGGGTTGGGGACAAATCTATCCTTAATATATATTCAACTTGTAAAATTAGTTTAGTTACTGACAAAAAAGCTAGGCTAGTGGTCAGATACATATGGACTTTTTAATGTTTTAGACAATGCAGAATGAGATGCATGATAATGGTTATGTGAGGAATGGCAAACACAAACATATCACAGATATATATATATATATATATATGTATATCTATATACTTATATCTATATCTATATACATATATATTTCAAAATCAGTTTATGTTCTTAAAAAAAAGCCATGCTACTGGTCAGACACATTCTAATCTGCTAGTACTTCAGATAATTGCTTTATTTCTGTGAATTTTTTTACAAGTTATCACCAGTGTTAAAGTTTCATATTTTAAGCAAAGGGAAATTTTACTCACACAGAACATTTACTTATATGACATTTGAAAAGTAATTCATAAGGAAGATGAAAAGAGCAATTTCAGACTTTCAGTTTGCACTGAGCAATAGTCTTCATTATATTAAGTGAGGGTGAAGGGCAATAATAATTTTCCACACATACATCGAAAAATGAATAGATTAAATAATGAAACCTGCTTTTTAATGGAGAAAAAATCAATTCTACATCACAGTGAATTAATATAAGAATAAAATTGAAAATCATACTAAAATATCTGGAATGAATAATTCAGCTTAGTGATTGAAACTGAATGGTATAACAACTGTTCACTGTGAGCAGTATAATGAGCCTATGATGTTATGCACTAAATGGTATTTTAATGTATGATCTGTTATGCATTTCTACAGGCATTTCACATCCTTCTGTCAGCACTGCTCAGCAACATTAAATTTCTGACCCACATTATTAACATATTCCTATTTCTGTTATTCAGTTTGGATTGCATATAACACATTTTAAACTATGCCAAAAAATAGTGAATTCATTAATGTGGCAAACAAGTAACTGATCTGTGTATAACGTATTTAGTAACTATTCAGTTGAATCATAGCAGTTCCATTGACTTTTGTTTTTTGAAAAACAAAGCCAAGACTAAAGGGACATTAGATATACAAATGTAAATATTCTTGTTAGCAGACATCACATTCTCTTTAGTAGTGTGGCCTTATAGATTCAGATACATTGGTCTGCTAGTATAGGGCATTGTTAGTAGGTATCTTCACCCTCAAGATTCCTGTTCCAGGTCCTGTCCAATAATGGTCTGTAGGCCAGCCTACCAACCCAGTTAATATAATGTATAAAAGATAGAAAACAATTATGGCAAAAGATATCTTATGAAATGATTCCTTACTAAACCTCTTGCCATTCAGACTCAGAGCAATACTCAGCTACAGTTCCTGGTGTTATGGCACAGAGGGAGGAAGCCCTGACAATGACCATAGTTCAGCAAGGGCTGAGGTGCTTAAAAGAGCTGTGTCAAGGATGCTAAGAGTTAGTCTCTTATATGTCCAGTGTGTGTGTGTGTGTGTGGGGGGGCAATGGTAGTCCATGTCAGATTAATTTTTCCCATGCAAAAGAATACTTGCATAAGAAGAACGGTCACAAGATTTGGGGATGTGATCTTGGGATTCCAAGCTGATGATGACAGTCCGTATAGCTGTGTGTGTGTGTGTGTGTGTGTGTGTGTGTGTGTGTGTGTGTGTGTGTGTGTGTGTGTGTGTCTGTCTGAGAGTATACATACACAAGGGAAAGGCATAGAATGTCCCTGTGCTGATGCCAGCCAAAATCTGCAGAACATCTGATGGACGTCCGTATGATATTTCTTCAGGCAGGATGGGCTGACATTAGGCAATGAGGGAGAACCACACAACAACAACAGCAGCAAAACTAATTTGCAGTGGTAGCTTAGCTGAACATAATGAAAATACAGCAAAGGCTTTTTGGTTGCAAATAATCCAAATGCCTTGAAGGAATGTTGTCAGCCAGTGTATATGAAGGAAAGCAAACTTATATTATATACAGAGTGTGGCAGACAGCAATGGCATCTCGGTTAACAGCATGCACATTGACTCTCATATACTGGTTCATGTGTAGAAATATTAATTAGCTGCCCTTCTTGTCAGTCTACTATTGTTTAGTATCCAGATTTATACATGAACGAGGTAAGACACACCTCGCTGGAATAAGTTTAATTAGAAATATAACCATAAGATCTGCACTTCAGGCATTTCTACATTTGACTATGCACTCATTTCTGTATGTTTGAGCAGTACTTTTATGGGAAACTTTTTTTTTTAACTCAGATGCTTTTTTTCTCCCTGAATAAAGATAGTACTGTGGAAATAATTTGGTTATTTCAATTGGTTCATCAGTTGTAATTTCCTTCAGGAATTCCATTACTAGAATATTTGCAGTCTTCAAAATAGTGTAGTAGTATTGAAACAAACCTGAAGATATATATACTTCCTTTTTCTTCAGGGATAGAAATAGGTATCAGAAAAAAATATTTTCAGCACAGGTGCAGAACATGCTTTTTGTGAAATGTGTTAACTTTTTAAATCATGGAGAAGAAGTTGTACAATGTGACCAGAATATTAGTATCTGTGCTACACATTATAAGAACGTGAGTTAAATACTTATTACATTCCGAAGTAGTAATCACAAAACATCTATTATAAACATAATAATTCAATGAAGTTAAATCTGGAGTTCATTCATGAGATACAAAATATATAAACAAGACACTAAGAAGTGTTAATAATAATTGACATGTCCCTTTGTGAAAGCATTACCTTAAGAAGCAAAGCTTAGTGTATATTATTTTCATCAATGATCTGTAAGCATGCTTAGAACATAACTGAATATTTAATTCATAACAGTCAAAAATCAGTACAGCGACAGGTGTATATAGTGTTTTATGCTGCATAACTGTAGTATAATTAGAGTCAATGAATCACTTTAGCAACAGTTGGTTTTGCTGATTCTGGTAATGAGGTACCAGAAGAAGTAGCAGGAATTTGGGATTTGGGGACTTTGTGTGTGCATGCGTGTGTGTGTGTGTGTGTGTGTGTGTGTGTGTGTGTGTGTGCACGTGCACGCGTGCATGTGTGTGTGTGTGTGTGTGTGTGTGTGTGTGTGTGTGTGTGTGTGTGTGTGTGTGTGTGTGTATAGGAAATGATGCAGGGACAAGACTCTGGAATGGATCTCATAAAAACATCCTGTAGTGCCACCTTCAGGATCAGTTTAAATTTCAGGGTCATAAAAAGATGCTCTGGGTGGCAACACAAGCTGGTTTCACATAATTTCTTTTGGTGATTCTTTTTCACACACTCCAGGAAATTCTAAGCAGACTGTTGATTTTTGACGAGTACTGCAGTGCAATCAGTAATCTGAGAAACCTGGTACTGTCGGACTAAAACTTATTTTCTTAACAAGCATTTTTTTTATATCCTGGTGAGAGAGAAAAAAAGTATCTCATGCAAAGAGTGAGTTATATTTAACTAAACATGTCATACAGTGAGAAAAAAACAAACCTAGCTGAACCTAACACAGCCTCCTGTTTACTATAGTTAAAACATAATCACGAATTGTCGCAACATGAATACAGAACTTTAGGCTGATGTGGATCATCAGTGCTAGCCACAACAGTCCATGCTGGTGTCTCTGTCCCCAGTTAAATGTCACAAATATGTACATAAAGAACAGAATGATGTGCATGCCACATTTAAATGCCACCTTCCCACTAGTAGCTTGCTTCCACATTTCCATACGTTTCTTTCAAGTTGAAGTGATGCTTTCCATTCCTTCGCTGATGGACAGATGCAATGGCATCCTGTCTCCTATCTTTCTCTGGCAGTTCTGTATAACTTATAGAACCATTTTTCCACTTTATACAGTACAGCACACAACCTATGTGTTCATAAACTCTTCCTATTATTCCAACTTGTTCCTTAGAACCATCATCAATTTCCTGCTTTGCGCAGAAACATTTGCTTAAATTTGCATCACATTTCCAGTTACCACCTGTAACATATTTTAAGCAGTTCAGCTTATATCTATACTTGATGTAGATTCAGTCATCCGGGCAGTATTCCACAACAAAACTAAGGTGAGTGTGTGGGTGTGTGTGTGTGTGTGTGTGTGTGTGTGTGTGTGTGTGTGTGTGTGTGTGTGTGTGTGTGTGTGTGTGTGTGTGTGTGTGTGTGTGTGTGTGTGTGTATGTGTGTGTGTGTGTGTGTGTGTGTGTGTGTGTGTGTGTGTGTGTGTGTGTGTGTGTGTGTGTGTGAGAGTGTGTGTTTGTGTGTGTGTGTGTGTGTGTGTGTGTGTGTGTGTGTGTGTGTGTGTGTGTGTGTGTGTGTGTGTGAGCACATGTATGTGCACTTGTAGTACAGTGCATTCCACTCTGTCTCTCTGTGGTTCTGTCACATCTTTGTGGCTGTGTCCCTTGCTGACAAGAAGATCGGCATTTTTTTCTGCTGTCTCGCAAGAGCATGACAGAACCAATTAAGGAAAGAGCCATATAATAAATTTCAATAAAAAGCATTCTAAAAATGGGTCAGATTAGTATATACCCATTGGCAAGTCTATGGCATCCATAAGACACTTCACAAGCACTGTATAGACCCCATGGTAACTAAACATCAGGTATGATGAAGGAGAAACATTTGCCCTTAAGAAAATGCAGCTGCATAGTTTTGTTAATAGGTATGACTTTACTACCAAAGTTCAAGTTTTGATTTTACTGAGCTTTAGGCTAAACTTCACTAACCAGTGTAAGAAAATGGTCTGGCCACAATTGCAATACCACCATTAAAAACATATGTTCTCCAAGAGGGTATCGATGTACAGGAATAGCCTAGCATCAAGTCTTCAGCTTCAGAGACCCATATTAAACTGCTGCGAAGTGCAGGCATAAAGGAAATGGTTGCCATGTTGTGTTTTCTCACTATACATGACCTGTTTAGTGAGTGTTAGTTAAAAAGACAAATAAATCAAAACAAGAATAACAAATGTAACTGCAATAAGCAGTTACAGGGTCCCAGCTTCACTACCTCCCTCACTATCTGTGGCACTTAAACAGCTGTGTTTAGCAAGTGTGAGAAAAAATAAATACAAGTAATGTAGTCAATTGTATTGGAAGATTTTGTGTGTGTGTGTGTGTGTGTGTGTGTGTGTGTGTGTGTGTGTGTGTGTGTGTGTGTGTGTGTGTGTGTGTGTGTGTGTGTGTGTGTGTGTGTGTGTTTGGGTGTGTGTGGGTGTGTATGAGTGTGTGTGTGTGTGAGAGAGAGAGACCTTGTTTGAAGGGAAAGAACAGAAATATGAGGCAAAAACAGTGACAAGTTGAGATGTATGGGGCCTTTGCACTATATATTTTTTTAATTTTATAATAATGACACATCTGAAGTGAAGACAGTAAAGAAAGAGGTTTTAACTGCAAATTATATGTGTGTGTTGTTCTTCTTTCGGCTGCTCCCAGTTAGGGGTTGCCATAGCAGAATTCCGGTCCGCTAATGATTGGCAGTAGATTTGTACGGTGCCAAGATGCCAGTTCGACGCCCAACCTTCAACAAAGGCACGCCCATTCTACACATGTCTTTCGAATGCCACTCGACCGCAAGGAGGACATGCAGTCTCCACACAGAAGGTGCTCCAGCCGAGAATCGAACGAGAGAACCTCTTGCTGTGAGGTGACAACGCTACTGCTGCACCACCACGGGCAAATTATATGTCTGTGTAAAGACATTAAATACTTACACAATAGTTATTTATTTATTTGCTTGTGCAAAGACATTAAATACTTACACAATAGTTATTTATTTATTTGCTTGTGCAAAGACATTAAATACTTACACAATAGTTATTTATTTATTTGCTTGTGCAAAGACATTAAATACTTACACAATAGTTATTTATTTATTTATTTGCTTGCCATTTGTTGACTGGGTTAGTCCAACTAAGCCAAAGGTCCGTTTTCACTGGAGACCTGAGGAGAAAAACTCCAGCATACAAAATATATAATGAAAGAATACAACACTTAGGAATGCAATGTAGAAAAAAAATGAAAAAAAAATAGAGAAATAACAAAGTACATAAAATATACATCCAGTGAAAAAGAACATGTACTAAAACAAGGGAAAGTGATAAAAATAAAGGTTACAACTCATAGAAATAAAATGCACAATGTGAGGAAGCAGAGACAATGTAAGCATATCCTTTACAATGTAAGCATATCCTTTACATGGTACCATAGTAATAATATAGAATTTTCTACAGATTGAAACAACATATTATGAAAAGTGGAAGAGAGGCAGAAGTAAATTGGAGTGGTAATGGGAATTAAGAAGGTTTACGACAAGGGCAGGATCATGAGTTCAGGAAGTAATTTTTGGCTTCAGTTTTGAAGCAGATGGTACTATTAATGGTACAGATGTTATGGGGAAGCCTATTCCAAGCTTGGGACACTGAATTTTTGTACAGGAGTTTGCAAATATTTTTGTTTGGTTTATAGATATCTAGAAGGTTCTGGTCAGAGCTAAGAAGTAAACAAGCTGGGATATAAGGGTATAGTATGGAAGAAAGAGAGGAGCAGGCTAAAGGTTTATTTAGTAGGAAGTGTGTGAGCTGCAGCTGGGAAAGAAGCAGGAGATGGTGGAATTCAAGCCATTGAAGTTGTTTCAGGGCAAGCCAATGATGTGATTTGTATGGTTGGTTGCAGGCGAATCTGGCTATATTGTTATAGGTTTGATCGAATTTGGTTAGTAGGGATGACTGGAGATGGGTAAGGATAGGTGAGGAGCAGAGACGGCATGGAAGGAGGAAGGCTTGAGCTAGAGTGGGTTTGGCATTTGGAGCTAGGATTTTTTTTTATTTCTGTTGAAAAGGCTTAATTTCAGGTTAGTTTTTGGATGTACTAAAAAAAACTTATTAAAGCAGATCCACATACCAAGCTACTTGGCACTATAATTGATGACCAGCTAAAATTCAACATCCTGTTATATGGATGTTGTATTTTAGCTGAGCATCGATTATAGTACCAAGTAGCTTGGTATGTGGATCTGCTTTGATAAGGGTGTTATCAAGAGAAGAAATGATAAAGGTGGACTTATGGTGGAAGAGAGATTTGGGAAGGAATAGTAGGAGCTTAGTCTTTTTGTGGTTAAGTATAAGTTGGTATTCTGTTAACCATTTTTCTATAGAAGAGAATGTATTTTGAGTGATGGAAAGAAGGTTGGAGATGTTGCCTGAGACTGAGAGAGAGAGTAGAATTATCAGCATATTGCATAAGGAAGGTGGTGCTGCAGGAGGAGTATAGATTATTAGTGAAGATCTTGAAAAGGAGAGGACCAATGATTGAGCCTTGAGGGATGCCAGTCTGGATAGGAGGAAAGGGGAACAGGTGGATTGCTGTCTGACAGACTGGAGCCTGTTTGAGAGATAGCTCAAAAAACAGCAAATAGTAAAGGGGAGAGGTTAAGATCAGTTAGTTTGGCAAGTAGCTTGGAATGAAAGACAGTATCAAAAGCTTTAGAGAGGTCAAGGAAGAGGCAAGATACAAAAATATTTTTGTCCCTGGCTTCAGCAACTGTGTGAGTGAAGGATAGGAGGGCCATGTAAGTGCTATGATTAGGCCTGAAGCCATGTTGGGAAGGGATCAGAGGGTTTCCATCTATTAGGCACTTAAGAAGCTGGTTATGAATACATTTTTTGAGGATTTTGGAAAGTGAACAGAGAATGGCAATGGGTCTGTAGTTAGATGGATTGGTGGAGATACCTCATTTGTGTAGTGGTATGGTGTAGAAGGATTTCCAAATATCGGGGACAGTAGATTCTTGCATAGATCAGTTTACTAGGATTGAGATAGGGTAGCCTAATGGAGTGGGCTGCAAATTTAAGAAAGAGGGGAGGGAGATTGTTAGCAGAGGGAGAACATGCTCTTAGTTTAAGTAGAAGGGATTTTATGTAAGCATTGGAGACAGTGTTAAGACAGAAATGGTTGTTCTTGATTGTTATATGTGTGCTATGTGAGAGGTTATGAGATTGGCAGGTTTGAGTTAGTTTTTGAATAGATTCAATGCAGCATATATTAAGTAAGGTGGAAGTTTCTTGGGGAGTATTGTTAGGATAAGGGTTAGGGGTGGTAGGGTCACCCAGGTACACAATTTTATTGATGGAGTGCCAGAATTTTTTTGGGTTGGAATTATTGGTGAATTGGGCATTATAATAGAATTGTTTCTTGCCTTTATTGATTTGTTTTTTGAAAGGTTTAGAAGTTCTTTATATTTTTGGAAAATTGTTATGGATTTAGTTTTTAGACATTGTTTCCAATACTTGTCCCTTTTTTTCATGAGAATGAGGGTGTCTTTAGAAAGCCAAGGAGAGTAAGTTGTTCTGACTCTAATTTTTCTTAGAGGGGCTAATTAATATAAACTAGCCTATTAAAAAAGTTTTCAGCATTAAAGGAAGAAAGGTTGTGACATTCTCTGTAGTGGTGGGACTTAGGTATTTAAAGGGAGTGTCTTAGGACACCATTAGGGTGGTGGTTGCTTAGAGAGTAAGGTAGGGTACAGGGGTTATGATACAGGGTAGAATCAGAGATAAGAATCTAGTCTAAGATGGAGCAGTTAGTATTGTTGCTATTGAAACAAGTAGGAGTTGTGATAAGTTGATGGAAGCCATGGAGCTTAATATATAGTTAGAGGAGGTAGTTTATGCCAGTCAATATTAACATCCCAAAAAAGAATGGTCCCATAGGGGATATGCAGTGAGATCCAGGATAGGACACATTCCAGGATGGGAATGTTCTTACCAGGTGATATATATATATATATATATATATATATATATATATATATATATATATATATATATATAGTTACACTTTGGAATCTCAAAATACTGAAATGTCGAATTTCAATATCTCGAGGCCAAAGTGTCAAAACTGCAGTTGGGCGAAACTGCAGTATCCCGAAGCCGGAAATGTTGAACCCACGGTTGTGATGGTTCATTAGGTAAGTGTTATTTTTAAAGGATTTGGGGTATAGTTTGTGTGTATGTGAGTGTGTTTGGAGTGTGTAGTGGTGTGTTTTTTATGTTTTGGTGGTTAGTGCGACCTCAGAGTTAGTATATATAAGTAGCGGGGGTGTGGGGCGTGGTGCTTCTAGCTAGGCTAGCTGTTTGGGTTTGTTTTTTTGTGTTTGTGTGTTTTGTTTTAGTTTCTTGTAGTGTCGGGAAGTAGGTGTGTTTGTTTGTGTGGTGTAGTGTTTTGCAGTTTTAACTTTCGCAGTTGTAGTGTTTCGGGTTTGTAAGGTTTCGGCTTTATAGTCTCAAGATACTGAAATTTAAAATGTCAGTATTTTGAGATTATAAAGTGAATATATATATATACATATATATATATATATATATATATATATATATATATATATATGACAAATTATTTTGGAGAGATTGAGGTGATAGTTAAGAATAAGTAGTTCAGCTGGGTGAAAATTACACTGAGATATAGGTGGGGGATAGGTTGAGGTGCTCAGATTACAAAATTGCAACACCTCCAACTTTTTTGTTAGCTCTGTCTAGACAATATATATTGTAGTGGGGAGGTAATATTTCAGTATTAGAGATGTTTGGTTTTAACCATGTTTCAGATAGAGCTAAGATATGAGGGGAGTGGTGGGTAATCCAAGAATGTAGCTCTGTAGCTTTCTTAGGTAGACTCGGTATGTTAATGGCATAAATAGAGAGGTGTTTAGTCAGGTTGGTATTTGTATTAGATGGGAAGGAAGGGCCAGGGTTGCAGTGGATGTCACCATCTAATAGTAGGATGTTTGGGAGTGGGGGTTGGTTTAATAGTGTAAAAATAGAAACTATATGGTTTGTGTTTAGTTTTAGGGGAGGTTGTTGAGGGAGTGAATATTTTGAGTTTGTGGAGTTGAGTATAGGAGGAATTTCAAAGAGTGAGGGAGGTTAGGAAGGGCAGGGAGGGTTCCTTGTGGAGTAAACAGTCAATATATGAAGGAGATGTATGAAATAGATTGTTTTGTATGATAGGTGGTAAGAAATAAGAAGTATAGTAGTAGGATATCTATGAGGTAGAGGGGGGCTTAATGTGTGTGTGTGAGACATGAGTTGTAGAAAGTTAGACATATGTAGTGGTAAGAGTTGAGATGTATGTAGGTGAGGGTACTTCAAAGAGCGGGTAGGGGATAGTAAGAAGTGGGAGGAAATAGTATTCAGCAGATAAGTTGTGAGAGCTGAAGCTATGAAGATGCTGCAGGTAGGTCGGAACTAGTGAGGGGGAGTGAAGATGTGAGATAGGAGTGGTAAGAGGTGAGTGGGGAGTGGTAAGATTGGATAATTGGGAGATGTGGCAGGGGCTATAACAAGGTGTATTGGGTATAAATGTAATGAAAGTGGGGGTGGATGGGAATGGGGGTAGGGTAGAGTAGAGGAGCGGAGTGAGCCTGATCATAGCGAGCGTGAACTGAGCAGGGCTATACGTTGGTCTGGGCTCCTATCAAAAACTATCAGTAAGTTGAAACAAATAAATTCAATCAGCCTGAAGTACAGGTAGATTGCGGCTTGACATCATCAGATACATTACTCACTTTAATCAGTGGCAGGGCTAGGAGAAGTGGTTATTTATACAGCAGGTAGTTTTAGAGAGGTTGTGTTGGAATAAAAATATCAGTATGTGTGTTTAAAGGGAGATATATTTAAGGCTGGGACAGGAAGCTTTTTTTGCAAACTACAGGTAGCACAGTGTTGGGTATTTATGTTTCCATGGTGTGGTACACATGTTATCATTGGAAGTTCTGCTGGGAGGTCATGTTACACTACTGGGGATTTATTCAGGCTAGTGCTCCTTATCTTACACTAAACAGTGACCTTGTACCATAAGAATCATGGCTGTTGGGACCGTTGGAGGCTGGAGGGATGAGAGAGCAACAATTTGGATCTAAATATATCCTCCAGCAGCAATTATATATCCTGCAACAACTATGAAACATTAGGCTGATAAACTACTTTGTATCAAAAATAAATACACACACACACACACACACACACACACACACACACACACACACACACACGTATATAAATATACATCTAACAGTACAATAAATGCCAACCAATTTTCCCCATGCAAACTGTTTTCTAAGATCAGTTATGCTTTCCAGGGTGAGAATTATAGGGGGAATAATGGACCTTCCATGGGTAAAGACACCTTCTCTTTGTGGTGTCAAATTTTAGAACACCCCTCTGTAGTCTGTTACTTCAACAATAATGCCCAGCCTGTCAGGCATTATTGCTTGTGAAAATCCATTACACAAAGGGATAAAGTCCTGTCTGCAACCTGCATGGCCTTAGTACAAGTGCAGGACCATGTAATGGAGGTGCCAGCAGAGGACGTGGAAGGATTTAGCCAATGCCACCTATCCCATTCTCCCATAAGGGTGATAACCTGCTTCACTGTTGTACTGATGCTCAGCAATGGTCAAGTTTCACAGTAAGGCAGTAATAAAGGTAGCCACCAAGCATAATTTTCACAAACTGTTGCCAGTGTTGGCAGATTTACAAAAGCATGCATAAATTCACTGGCAATAACTTGTGATTACTGATTATCCAGGCTGCCATGTGACATTCAGAGTTAGGGTAAAGAAAAAGAAACAGGCTCACCAACAGTGACACCATTATTAATTCCCTAGAGGGATAATTAGATGTTATTCTGCTCTTGGTCATCTTTCTATCCAAGATGAACCATTGTAATTAGGGGCTAAACCAGACCCTCAGATGAAGGAGTTGAAGTGGAGGGCTCTATTTTTTTTTTTTGGCTGATCATCCGCACTGCTTGATGGGGAAAAAAAGATTCAGTTAAAAAAAAAAAAAAGCATACATCTCAGACTTCTCAAGTGAATTTTATTTCCCTCTGTCCTGTAGATATAATGGAACATAATACCACAAATCCATTTATATAATGGACCCATTTTGGATTGCAGTTATATTAGCAGAGACTCTGTTTTATAATATCACTCACTACTGTCACCAAGAAGGTAATTGTTATATCACAGGAAGGAGTTGTCATCTAGCTGCATAGAGCTTAAGTGACTGAAGAACATACTGTGGTTTGTGTTTCAAAACTTCAGACTTGGTCATTTTTCTATGCACTTATAAACAAGCTGGCAGGAATGATGTTGGTAACCTTGGAAAAGGTAGTGTCTATGCTGTGACCTGCTGTGACCTTTTTGGAATCCACAATTGGTAACCATAGCAAAATGCTTCCACATACCAGAAACTGCTAAAAGACAGCACTTAAGAGAACCTTAGCTAGCTATATATAAAGAGATATGAATCTGAAGTTGTCCATTCTATTTAAATCATCTTTTTTCAGATAACAATCTGTAATTCTTCCTGTTGTGCCGAAACCATTCTTGTCAGTGATTTGTTAATTTTGTATTAATAACTAGACAGATTATGACATCACTCAAGAGCCAGATATAGTTACAGGAAAATGACTTCTGGTTATTCATTTTCTTATTTTAGGATCAGTTTATGAGAAAGATTTGCACTGGACGAGATTCAGATCTAGCAATGTTCTATACAACTACTTGTATTAAAATCACGATATGGACTATTCCTTGAATTACTCTTTTAGAGTGCTGGGCAATCAAATAATCATGTATATTTGCTGTAGTTTTTGGATATCTTCAGCAATGAAATCCTAAAATACATCTTCAAGAATTTATTAAGAATTCATAAAGCATGGCAGTAAAATATACCGTCCATACCTTTTAATAGCTAACTGGATCTCAAGAAAACAAACCAGTGAAAAAGCAATACAACAAACTTAAATACAGCAAAAAAAAATGCCAGTCTGTAAACAAAATAGTGCAATTTAATGTTTTCTTCATGAGACAAACTCTGACATTCTTCTCCCACTTTTAATTATAGTTACTGAGTCTGTGATTTTAATAATGCAGAAAAAACAGCAAAATGATAATAAATTATATATTGCTGTTCTATTCTTTATCTCTCTGAGTAACAGCAATCCCAATGACAACACCACTAATGACAGTACAGTGAGCAAATCCATTCAGAGCCAAAGCAGAGTTGGAGAAACACACCTCAGAAATCTTACCCAGGAAAGCAAACCTGTGGTAAGCATGCATATCTCTCAAACATCCAAAGTTTTTTAGAACATCTGTGATTTTGCCTCGTATTTTTGCCCAGCCTTTCTTACAATGTTTGATTTTCTGATAAATCACTGAGGATACAATAAATCAATAATGCTAGAAATTACAGTTTCATCCTTCTTATTGTTCTGCAAACATCTGGTAATGAAAAATCTGTTGTTGTACTGCCTTTAAAATGAAATAGAAAAATATTTAATAATGTTCTTGATTTTGGGACTTTGTCCCACACAACCCCATTATTTTTGGCTCTGTCCACAATTATTGAGAAAATAAGTTGAGAGTATGTAAGCATGTGAAAGGAAATCTTGTGAAGTCATTATGCCTTTATTGGTATGGAAGTTCCTTATGATTTTCAAGAAGAACATTGATCAGGAAACTTACTGGTAAATGAAGACTGAACACTTGAGCTTCAAATAAGTTCATCTCACCGATGATTGGAGTTCTTTGACAGGAAATCACTGTCTGTGAGTTGTGCTGGAAGTGATTTCCTTCTTGACGCAAAAATGGAGTTGATATATAGACGTTTCAGGGGTATGGGGGGGGGGGCTTGCCCCCCTGAAAAACACTTAAAAAGCATTCTCTATCAAGCTTTTTTGGCAAATGCATTTTGGGGATTCACCTTCATCCATTCATAGTAAAAGCAAGCCAATCAGGTTCCAATGTATTCTAATGCATTAACAGAGCAATTCTGAATGTTTTTGAAGCTACTTTTGATGTGTTTCTTAATCATGCTATTGATACACTTGAAACATGTTTTAAAGTCTTATATTTTCTTTCAAGCCAGTTTCCTTGCATGCCTGGTTGATCTTTAGCTGGTGGAAATCCATTTTTTCTAGCGTTCTTTTCTACCATTATGTATGAGTGCATGTTTGCTGATATTTTATAAAAGTAGTCTACAGAAGAAAGATTTGCATTAGACCAGATTCAGAAAACATTTTCAAGTCAGTATGTAATGCCACAGTACACTTTGATGAAACATGCAAGAGAGAAATAAAAGGCATATTATCACATGTGGAAAATGTGAAATAGTAATATTTTAATCAAACACTTGGCAAATATTTTGTGATTCATTTACAAAATAATAAAGAGTGCAAAATCACAACAAAAGGATGCCTGAATAAGCTAATCATACTCAATTCACAAGGAGAGCACATATTACATTATTATGACTAAGGGAAATGCACGGACAACCTTTCATTTAAGGAGCTGTGCAAGCTGTAGCATTTCCGAGATGAGTATAGTAACAATAACAACAGTATTTGTATGTTCAACAGTGAGCAGTAAGGTAAAGAGACCCACAAGTCATTCTCCAAAAAAATGATCAGTGAGAAAAATCCTGAAAACAACAGTTGAAAGTGACACTGTGACTGAAATCTCTGGCATCAGCAAACCTCCAAATAACTGCAAATGGACAGTGTCATTGGAGACAGAGGTGTTCACATTACTGTGCAGCCCACCATGCAGTACCTTCCATGTGACAAGCAGCAGCATTGTTGAAGTATTACAGGACATAGCATCCAGGATTCTTATCCTGATTTGATATTATCCTTGTGGAACATACAAATTCCAAGAAACACACCAGTAGTGATATGCTACCCTGGTTACCTTGTTGCTGCAGTATTTCGCAGATTGTGCACTTGTTCTTGGAGTCACACAGAAAGTCCTAATTCCCACTGATACCTAAGTTATAAGAGAAGGCACATCATCAACAGCCATTATGCAATCATTGCAAAAGCATGATAATAAATGACAGTGTTGACCATGGTGGCAGAATATACAAAGTATACATATGACAGATAAATGGCTTCAGTGAAACATTTATATATTGCTGCACAGGGAGTGGGGGCACTTGATAGGGGCATATCACAGCCAAAAATTCACAAATAGAATGCAAAGTACAACAGTAACTGATGTGAATACAGTCCTTCTATATTGCAGGTGATGCTCGATACCCTGTGGGCATTATTGATGCCCCCCACAAAAAAATCTGAATAAAGTACAGGAAGAGGCATACAGTCATGTATGCACCTAGATATGAAGCAGTGCTGAATGGATGCATGGAGTGCTGAAACAATGCTTTTGTATTTTGGATACATTACATAGGGACCTGCAGTAATATCCAGCCAAGGTAGAGGTATTAGACAGTTACACTGCTTCCTGAAAGCATATTGCTGTGACACAGATATAGCTACCATCGATGGTCACATCCATGCATGAAGCCAGATCCAGCAATGATTGCAAAAGAGCACCATAATTCCAGTAAATCAGAAAATGCAGATGGCATTCCATTCTCACTACACAGCTGTCAGCGTAGTCTGTACTGCTGTGCACATCAATGTCAACATACACACTTTCTTAAAGGACAATAATTCTACGGTGAAGTGATGTGTGCAGGCCATGCATGGCTGTAACAGCTTTGCATGCTTCCTATACTTAAATAAAATACAACCAAAACTTACATATAGACAATTTAAAGAACCCAGTAAGTGCTTTCCTCTTTCACAGAGACTTCTTCAAACTGCAAATTGTTTTACAGCAATATTGATGTTGGGAAGTGTGTTTTTTTAATTATATTTCCTATACGTACCAGTATATGGACAGTGACAGTAAGGGGCATCAGATACTGGCAGAGTAAAAAAAAAAAAACACAACAGAAGCTCTTTGTACTCTTTATACTTTATGAGTGGTGCAGATGATGCTAAGCACAAAATGCATCCAGCATATGCTATCACATAGTATCACACACACACACACACACACACACACACACACACACACACACACACACACACACACAAACACAAATATTTTGTTGCACCTTGCACACCAGTGCAGCAGTATGAGACATTCACTCATTCAATGACATATTAGTAGTACATCAGAATACATCTGACTAGCCAGCAACACAGAATAGAATAAAAGGGTGAATTGCTTAGGTTATAGGGACTTTTCTGATAGTAGTCAACAGTAGATAAAAACACACAAAAGCCAGGTGAACACGTACTTATGGCATCACTGCCAATATGCAGTGCAACACAGTGGATGGCCATTGTCATGATTTCAGGTGGCAATGGTGTGAGAGATGAACTGCGTGAATGAGCAATCCACAGCCATACAGACATGAGCCCCAGATTCCATGCATTGCCATTGCAGATACCCTGCTTGTGCAGAGCTCTTTCAACCTTATATGAACACTGACTCTTTGTAAGGATATATGTGCACCCCAAAGATGCATTCCCAGCAAGCAGAAGTGCACCAACAGCATGGTGGTGTAAGCTGACTGGCAGTGCAGGGACAGGTGCAGAATCAGCCAGAGACAAAGAAACAGTAAGACCAGATATCCCCAGCTGCATCTGAAGGTCAACCTGTACATATATTAGAGATGGACAGACAGCTTCTATGCCAGTGTCTTCATAATACAGTCTGCATAGGACTTATGGGTATCTCTCTAAACACCTATGTGGTCACTGAAATCCTGGGACAGCTCAGATACTTTGGTGAGCAGTAGCAACAGTATCACAGATTAGTCTAACAGTGCCAAGTCAGATCTGTCACATCTCTGTGTCTAGTTCATAGGTTCATAGGTAGGTACTAGGCTATCTGCTTGAAGGCATTTATAAGCCTAGCCAGAGTGTGTTGGCTTTCGCCGCCCCATTGATTAATTAACTGATCCTCTGTTAAGCAGAGCCAATTAAGTGATCCCAGGTGTGTATGTTCTGTTACCCATCCACTTGTCAATGTTTCTCTTGAAGAGTGTTAGCGAGGGGCTCTGCCTGATGTAATTTGGAATTTTGTTCCAAAGCATGGGGAGTCTCTGTGACAGGAATCTATCCCTCCAGCATGTTCTATTTATTGTTGTGGCAAGGTTTAGCTCACTAGGCCACATGGCTCGCAGTGACTTGGATTTCTTTAGGTGGAGCATGTCCATCAATTCAGATTTAGACATGGCTTTGTAAGTCAGGCAGAGATCACCTCTGAGTAAGTGATATGCCACTGAGTACAGCCAGAGTTTTTTCATTCGGGCTGCATAGGATATATGTTTGAGACCAGTAATCCTCTTGGTGAGGTACTTTTGTGTTCTTTCCAGCTGTTGGAAGTGTCTTGTGAGGTACATCCCAAATGGGGCATTGTACTCTATGTTGGGTCTAATGAGTGATGAGTAGAGGAGTACTATAACCTCTTTATTTCTAGATGCAATCCCTTTAGTAATTAGATGGGCCACATAGAAGGATTTCCTAACTACTTTGGCAATATGATTGTCAAAGGAGAGATTACTATCTACCTGGGTCCCCAGATCTCTTATTACCTCTTCTGTATTAAGGGGGCTGCCACCTATGTCATAATTTATGGGTGTTTTGTTTTTCCCAAACGGGATGACTATGCATTTATTGGCATTTAGCTTGAGGCCATGACTTTGACACCAGGTGACCATCTCAGTAAGGCCCTTTTGGAGGATGTCCGTGTCAGCCAGAGTCAATTATGGCTCCCAGTTTGCAGTCATCGGCTAACTTGGCTAGCCATAGTCCTCCTGTGTTTGCCTGTACTTCTGAGAAGTATATGCCGAACAGTAGGGGTCCCAGGACTAAGCCTTGTGGGACACCACTTGTGACTGGTTTAGAGTCGGACCTGGAGCCTGCTATTCTTACTGTGTGAATTCTGTCTCTAAGCCACCTGGCAACCCATCTCATGATGTAGGGGTTTATGTTCAGACTGGTGAGTTTTTCTGTAATACCCGAGTGGGGAATGGTGTTGAAAGCCTTGGTGAGGTCAAGGTAGGCTGTGTGAACCACCTTTCCCTTGTCTATGGCCTTAGTGACTGTCTCGAAGAAGTCAACCAGGTTTAGTAGGCATGATCTGCCCTTAACAAAGCTGAACTGGGTCGGGTCAAGTGCTTGGAGGTTCCCAATGTCTTTGTTAATGAGTTCCATGATGATGCGCTCCATAGCCTTGCAGACCAGGCTAGTCAGGCTTATGGGGCGATAGTTACCAGGGTCAGTTGTGGCCCCTCCTTTGTGGAGAGGAATAACCGTTGCTGTCTGCCATTCTATGGGTACATAGCCTGTGGAGAGGCTGAGGTTGAACAGCGTGTTTAGGTGGGGGGTTAGTTCGTTCTGTAGTTCATGCAAGATGCAGCCTGGGACACCATCTGGTCCCATTGACTCTGTGTTTTTGGCTTTTGAAAGGGCTGTTTTCATCTGTGCATCTGTGATTTTTGGGACACTACACTTTTCCAGTATTGTTGTGGGCCCTTTTGGAGGTGAGAGGGGGGTGAAGTTTGCACTGAATCTATCTGCCAGGATGTTGGCAATGTCAGTAGGTTCATTATATTTTGTGCTATTCTGCACTAGTTCAGTGCATATCTGTGAGTTGCCACTTAGATTCTTAACATAACTAAAAAAGGCTTTGTGGTTATCTTTTGAATCCTTGGCTATTTTTCTTTCGAAGTTAGCCTTGGATGATTTCATGAGGGACCTCAGTTTCTTACTGATACTGATCAGGGATGTCTTTCCTTCTTGGGATTTGCTTTTTTTCTGAACTAGTTTCCTCCTTCTATTGTATAGCTTGTTTATTGCAGGGGTCCACCAAACTGGTTTCCTTCTCTTAGAGGAGTGAGCTTGGTTTTGCTAGGGATAGCACAATCCATGCATCATTGTAGGTGCTCATAGAGTGCATTTGTAAAGGTTTCTGCATCTTGGGCAGCATTATCCTTTAGCGTGGGGGCTGTGGAACTTACCACCTCTGTCTTACATAAGGTGAAGTTTGCTTTAGAAAAGTTTTTTACTGTGGTTTCCTTAGTTGGGGTGGTGGTGGGGTGTGGACATCCAGAGTGATTAGTTTATTGTCTGATCTATCCAGTGACTGGTTGACCTCCGGTGTGGAACACCTGTCGCCCATGTTGGTGATGACCAGGTCCAATATGTTTTCACCTCTGGTAGGGGAGTTTACCAGCTGATCCAGGACGTTTGAGTTGATGAATTCCAGGAAGCTCGGGGACTGGGAATTTGCACTCGAGTAGTTTTCCCAGTGAATGGTAGGGTAATTGAAATCATCCAATATCAGGGTGTTTGGTAGGACCTTCATGTTTTCCAGTGTCTCCAGAAAGGTGGAGTGGTGGTCCTGGGTCATGGAGGGTGATCTGTAGCAGGCCACAATTTGCATTGCAGATTTGCTTGATGTTAGTTGCACATGGATGATCTCAGAGGTATCATGCTGCACCACTAACCTGGAGGTGTAGGTATCCTTGATGAATATGGATACACCCCCTCCTTTTGTGTTTCGGTCTGTGTTTTGTGGCCAAAACATGTTGTATGAGTTGCAGCCCGGTAGTGCTGGGGTGCTCTCTGGAGCCTTGAACCAGGTTTCAGTTACTGCACAGATGTTGACGTTCTCCATACTGAGGAGTGCTTCGAGCGCATGCATTTTGAGATTTAAACTCCTGGAATTGAGTAGCATAACCCTCAGTTTTTTGTTAATTGTGCTGTTTATGGAGGTGGGTTTGACTTTTGAGCCTTGCCTAAAAAGACACTATGGGGGCAGCAAGAGCCTTGGCCAGTATTCGAAAGCCTAAGGATGACAGGTGCAAGCCGTCTCTTGTGAAGCAACACGGCTTGTCGAGCATGTCATACCAGGCTGACAGACACTGGATCCCCTTTGAATGACACCAGAAGCTTAGCCAATTGTTGAAATTGATAATTTTTTCTTTATACTGAGGTATCATTCTTGGTGAGGGCAGGATGCTACTCAGGGTCAGGGTCATACCAGCCTGGGCTACATGATCAGAGAGCTCTTCCATGTCTCTTTTCATGTAGTCCAGGGAGGTATGTCTCAGGTCATTCACACCAACATGAAAAATGACAGAGTCATATTTGAACTTGTTTTGGAGGGATCTGAGTGCTTGTGTTATGTGGTGGATTCAGGCAGCTAACAGTAACCTTCTGCTTGTCCAGCCTAGTGAGTGGGATGTCAGTATGCTTGACTATAGAGTCACCTATTACTAGTGTGTTAGGTATGCTATTTTGCCTTAAGGGCTGTGATTGTGTGGCTCACTGATTTTGTGTTTTATGTGTTGTCTGGTTTGTGACAGGAAGTGCAGGTTGTTTGGGTGTCTGCTTTGGAGGTCCCTGATGCTTTTGCAGGTTTTTATTTAGAGCCGCCGAGTATGATTTTGTGTATTTATGTGTATTTTTGCCAGTGCTGTTTTAGTAGGTCTGTGTGCGGCTGGAGTTGTGTTGCAAGTGTTAACCTTCTCCTCTTGACTGTCTGTTTCAGTCTTGGGTGGAGACAGCTTAGCTTCCAGTTTGGCTGTATAATTGCATCTCTCACATATGTTAGTGTTTTGTGGTAGGAGGAGAGGATTGTCTGTGTACATGAGGCAGTTGTAACATTGCCTCAGGATACCCAGATTCACCAGCTGGACTGGAGAGTGCACCTGAAGTTGCCCTTTGGTCATGCCTGAATAGTAGGGTGAGCTGCTTAGTCACTTGGTTGGTGAGGGGTGAATAAAGAGTCTTGCCCTGCTGAGCAATCAGTGTCAGGGCATATTAGTACTTGCTATTAGGTCTGAGCAAGTGCTGGGCTGTAAGATGCTTTTTGAGTGCTTAGGTTGAGAGTTAGACTAGTTTCAAGGGAAAACTGAAGAGGAGACTTAGTGAAGCCGGAAATAATTTAACCCTAGCTAACCGGCACTGCCCAGTGGGCAAAACTGTGCAAACATGTTTTTTATAGTAGGGAAATGAAAGAGATTGAAATTAGCCAAAAATGGCCAATAAACTACTAACTTCTGGACTGGAACCACTCCTCAAGGGAGAGATAGGTTGTTCAAAGCTCCCCTCTCTCACAGGTGAACAGAGAAACTTCCTTCTATCCAAGTAAGGTATGGGCAACTCAGAAACTAGTATCACAGCCCTGAATTCAGCACTAGCCTGAAAACTGGACTATACTAGTTTAGAAAGGCGGGAAACAAGGATTTTTTTTTTTTTTAAAGATAAGGCAAAAACAGTAAAAAATACACTTAAAATAGTTCTAAATGACTACAAACTATCAGAAAAGGCTATCACACTTTAGTGTGTAGACTACAACAGTTAAACAAATTATTTAAACAAAAAACAATTTTTAAAAGTGCAGGCAGTCAAATAAGTACAATATGTGAAAAAAACAAGCTTTTAAATCACAATAAATGCTGGAAAATCTGCATTTAGGCTGAAAACAGTTAATTACAGCAAGAAAGTACAGAAAATTGATACTTATTCACTCCAAAGTCTCTCTCCTAAGCTAGAAGGCTTGTATCAGTTTAAGGCTTTCTAGTGCTACCAGTAGGTTAGTTACAGAAAAGATGGGAAACAAGCACAGATGTGGTCTTTTAAACCAGAAAGTTGAAGGAGATGGACAGACGGTCCAAATGGTCAATAAACTACAGTTCCTGGGCCAAGAACCTCTCCTCTCATGTTAGACAGGCTACCTAGTGCTTACCACTCCCACTGATAAGCTAGAAGGCTTCCCTCCAGCACAGAAAGGCTTGCAGGGCTCATAAGCTTACAAAGAGTCCTGGAATGCAACAAATCTGTACCTGGACTAGACTAGTTACAGGAAAGGCGGGGAACAAGTACAAATGTAGGCTTTTATGCCAACAAGTTGAAAGAGATGGAAAACTGCCCAAACGGCCAAATAAACTACAATTTTCTGGGCCAAAATTCACTCTTCCCATGGAGGATAGGCTACCTAGTGCTTACCACTCCCACTGATAAGCTAGAAGGCTTTCCTCCAACACAGAAAGGCTTGGGGGCTCAGAAGCTTACTAACAATCCTGGATACAGCAACTATGTAACCGGACTAAGCTAGTTATAGGAAAGGCAGGAAATAGGCACAACTGCAGCTTTCAAACCAGAAATATATGGAAAAAACTGCTCAGACAGCCAATAGCTACAATTTCTGGGCTAGAGACCACTCCTCTTGTGGTAGATAGACTACCTGATGCTTACCACTCCCACTGATAACCTAGAAGGCTTCCCTCCAACACGGAAAGGCTTGGGGAGCTCAGACAAAGAGTCCTGGCTACAGCAAATCTGTACCTGGACTAGACTAGTAACAGGAAAGGCAGGAAACAAGTGCAACCACAGGCTTTTAAATCAGAAAGTTGAAAGAGATGGAAAAGCTTCCCAAATGGCCAATAAACTATAATTTCTGGGCCAGAAACCACTCCTCCTGTGGTAGATAGGTTACCTAGTGCTTACCATTCCCACTGATAAACTAGAAGGCTTCTCTCCAACACAGAAGGGCTTGGGGAGCTCAGAAGCTTACCAACAGTCATGGATACAGCAAATCTGTACCTGGATTACACTAGTTGTAGGAAAGGCGGGGACCAAACGCAAAACAGACTTTTAACCAGAAAGTAGAAAGAGATGGAAAAACTGCCCAAATGGCCAATGAACTACAATTTCAGGGCCAAAACCCACTCTTCCCATGGTAGATAGGCTACCTAGTGCTTACCACTCCCACTGATAAGCTAGAAGTCTTCCCTCCATCACAGAAAGGCTTGGGGGGCTCAGAAGCTTACCAACAGTCCTGGATACAGCAAGTTTGTATCTGGACTTGACTAGTTACAGTAAAGACAGGAAACAAGCTTAGAATTTTTTTTTGTTACACAAAAGCAGCTAAAACAGCAGTAAATACAATGCAAATTGTAGTGCAGGCCAGCACACCTGAGCGTGTAGCAACGCTACGGCAAATACAGTTTAAATAAATGCAATTAAATTAAATTAACAAATGACTAAAAAACAAGTGCAAAGGGCAGTAAATTAGAAGGCTACTACCAAGCAGTAATAAGTGCAAAGTAAGAGCGACTGAATAAATAACAGCACGCAGAAGAGCAACTAAGACAGTTACAGTAAGAACAGATGAATAATATATATATATATATATATATATATATATATATATATATATATATATATGTATATATATATATATATATATATATATATATATATATATATATATATATATATATATATATATATATATATATATATATTATTTTTTTTTTTTGGTCATTCCTGAAGAGAAATATAGTCACAACTTATGCAAAGTCTGCATACGTTGTAAAATATGTCAATAATGTCTATCTTTTGCAGCTGTCAGACAAGAACAGAAAACCCCACATGTCTCATCGGTGGCTAACATTTGTCTAGATAATGCACTAGTGCACTGCACATGGACTGAGTATCAGTGCTCAGGAATGCAGCAACCAATTACTACATCACAGTTTGCACACATGCATGATCACTGTTTAGTCAAGCCTGACTCTGTATGACCTCAAAATCTTTAGTTTTTGCAAATTAATATTCATTGCTTCAGTAATGCTGTCTATCCATTAGCCTTGCTGTACCTTTGCTTCTTCTGTTACTCTGTCTTTCCCAGAATCAATGCTTATTGTTGTGTACCCTGTTTTCAGCGGCGGCTGGTGGCTTCAAATCAAAGGGAGGCTGCAGGAGACAGTGAAATGGGTGGGCCCAATGTGAAGGGGTGTGGCCAACTAGAAATGGATGGGGCTACGCTAAAAACTGTGAAAACTGGGACTTTAATTAAATATGCTGCCCTGAGTGCCAAACCATCATTATGAGAGTCCAATCAAGACAAAATGAAGTGTAGAAGAGAAAAAAAATTCAGTGCATTGGCAACATGACAGCTTACTTAATATCTACATGGAAACAAAAAGGTTGTGATGCATAAAAAAAATACTTTATAAATATATTACTGGAATGCCAGTCAAAATCAAGTATAAAAAGACAAGCAGCACTCAACTCAAACCACTTGTCCTTGCACTGCAGTTCTAATTACACATTATATTCAGCTTTATAAAAGTATCAAGTAACATACTGAAAGTAGCAATCTCTGTGATACCCCCACTTGTAAAAATGTTTCTTATCCAAAAAAGACCTTCTGCCTGACAACAACTATCTACTTGTTTCATGGGGAAAACATGATCAAAGTAAAAAATGAACAGCAAACAAGAAACAAGCTCAAGATAAATTGCTTAAAGGATTACTGCACAGGTTATGGACCACACATGATAGATTGGCATTCTGTTTAGTTTAAGGGTAAAGCCTGCAAAGATGACTGCAAGTCTCCAACAAATGTAAAGAGCATCTGAAAATACTGTAATCCTGTCTTTTATTACAAATACTGTGATATGCATTTCAATGCCCAAGGCTTATACACTATCTAGTTATGCAAATATCATCTTCATCGCAGTAACAAAAAGGCTTTCAATGTTGGTAATTCTTTAACAGTATGCTTATTAAAGCTTACTTGTATCTTGCAGTCTCAGACAAGCTTACCTGATGGTCATTAAAGCATTGCTACTTAAACACAGAGCAACAGGCACTGCAACAACATGCATTTTCTGAATAGGAAGCCTAAATCAACAGTATAAAAATATGACAGAATACCAGAACATTCTGCAAAATCAAGGAAGGACAGATGAAGAACCACTGTAGTATTTGTGTCTACCTTGGATGGGGGGATACTCTGCACACTTAACACTGCATAACTGCTCCTTGCCTTGCTTGGACATATCCAGTCACTAAGTGGGGGAGTGGGGTGCAACAAGTATGCCACAATTTGAAATGTCTCTGGCTGATGGTAATGGCCCTGACACATTTGTCATACCTCTCAACCTCAGATCAAGAAATGTGAAAGTGGGACAAACGCCCAAAATTAGGACAAATTTTAAATATTGCACTTATAAACTTAGAAAGATAATTAGGTCTTGCATTAGTATGAATTTTCTGAAGGGTATGAAATCTGAAACTCAAATGTCTGTCATTATTTTCTAACTTCAACCTTTAATGATTTGCCACTAATTTGCCATAAAAAACAATTTTATGAAAAACAGACCAAAAATGGGATGCAAAAATATAAAATAGCCACACAATACAGCTAGAAACCTGTCAAAGAAGGGACGCTTTTTTAAATATTAGTACTGTTAACTTGAGCAGCTGACAAAATAATAGAACCTACATGCATTTCTGAAATTAAAAGTAATCTATAACTTTAATCATTTCAATTATTTATTAATTGTAAGCCCTCCACATTTTCTTCCAAATTTGCCATTTTGCAGTGGGATTATTAGAGGGAGAGCAATATTTTGAGCCAAAATTGGGGGCAGTTGAGAGGGTTGGATATACCTAATTTTATAAAATGATTTATTTGTGCATACCTCTTAACGCAAGAAATTTGGACAAGGCCAAATATATTGGGGGAACATGCAAACAGTACTAAAAATTGCTCTTGTATAAGCTTAGACAGTTGACAGAATAACAGGTCTTGCATGCATTTTTCTGAAAGGTATGAAGTCTGAAATTCAATGTCTGTCATTATTTAGTGACTTCATTCCTAAATGATTTGTCAGAAAACCACAAATGCTATGAGGCACACACCAAAAATAAGAAGCAAAAATCTATTAATTCTGCAAAATCTGGACAGTTGAGATGTATAGTTCAGCCAGGGCTGTCTGAGTTTGCCACTCTTCCCCCTTCATAAAATCATGGTCGAATGGGGCTTTCCCCGTGCAGCTATTCCAATGTCCTATTACTTGGCTATTTTGCCCCATTTATCATAAACACTGTAATGGGCATACTGCTTTACTTCTATGATGATTTGGATTTCATTTAAAAGTTTTATTTTACATTTTACAGCATAAACACTAATAGATGTCTGCTAAACAATGCAATGCAGTCTCACAATGAAAATAGACTTGGCATTAAAACTTCTCTGCCCTTGAAACTCACATTCATTGAAACAGCATTGAAACCCACATTCAAAGAAAATACATCTGGCCAGTGGCAGATAAAGATTAACTTTAGGCTGTTTTCAAATCATAGTCTCCTTGCACAGGAAACATACATGTGTTCTTTGATACACCTTCCTGATTGTATTAAATTATATTCCTTGTATAATACAGTACAGTTGTTAGAAGGCATTTTTAAATTTATTGTTTGGAACATTTTTCCAGTAAACAATGAAACAAAATGCATTCACCAGTAATGACAAAACTGCCCAATTCTGAACATTTCCATCATAAAAGTCTACTCAAACTTCTACAATCCACCAGTATAAGTAAATATGCTCAATCTCTGCAGAAGTAAAAGTCATCTAAATAATTCCACATTAAAGAGATCTGTAACTAATGAAGAAGTTGCTGCTACCAAACAACTTTATATTTCATTGTTTCATCTACAAATAAAGTGCCTGTTGCCCTTGAGGAATAAATTTCCTATGTTACATAAAAAAATGATAAGCTAGTAATATTGCAATAGGGGATGGATGGCAAACTGATAACAGGTTCATCGTTCCTCCCGTCCCTCTTATATGCCGCCCCAGTTCTTACCACTATCCAGACCTCTACTCTAAACAAACTGCAACAGACTTATCATAAAATAGCCAGATTCATTACTAACTCCCCATACAACTCACACCACTGCATTTCTTTAAACTCTCTTCAATGGCTTGAACTTCCCCAGTTTCTGCTATCTTATCAATTTCATATGCTACACTCTATTCTTTATAAACCCTCCTTCTGTCCACCTCTATCTTCCTTAGTCTCCATCTACATCCCATCCTGGACCCTCTGTACTTCTAATCAACAATTACTTGATATCTACCAGCCAAAAAGGTCAGTAGGCAAACTACTCTATAAACACTCCCTTGCCCAAGCTTGGAACAAACTTCCCATTGACTTACGTTCAATCTCCCACACCTGACACTTTAAAAAATTAACTAAAAGCTTATTTTCTCAATTCCAGAACCTGCCCTTGCCATGACCCTACCTAGTCTTCCTTCCCTTTATGTACCCTCAAAAGGACCATACTTAGTACCTCATTACACCTCTCTCTCCAATGGGTTTACTATGCATTTGCACAATTTTATACAAACAAAAAATATTTATTGTTGACCTATTGAACTATATCAATGCAAAATTGTTACTTAGCTTCTTTTTAATGCAACTTTAACTTTATGCATGTAACCCAAAATATGTGAATCGTTTTGCTACAACTACTATTATATTAATAATGTTTAAAATTGTACTTGTTTTAAAATGTATTACTGGAGCTTTTCTCCTCGGGTCTCCACTGAAAATGGGCCACAAGCCCAGTTGGACAAACCCGGTTAACAAATGTCAATAAATAAATAAATAAATAAATAAATAAGGTATTTCTGCCAAAGAGGACATTCTCAGGACTGCAGCATCCACTCCCTTTAAAAGTACAACACAGTGCAGTATCAGCAATCCATCTACATACTGTGGAAGTAGAACCCACAGCCTTCTGCATCAAAAGCAAGTACACTACCTGTTGTGCTATTAACATTATAAGCAGATTCAGCATAAGCAGAACTAAACTTCTCTTCAAGCTCTCAGCTCTTTGTAAAATCCACTTGACACTCAGCTGTATCTCTCAACTTTGAAGCACAAGAAATCTGGAAAAAGGCAAAATGTATTATGGGGGGAGGTACAAAAGCCCAAAAACTAGGGACACATTTTAAACATTACTTGTATAACCTTGGAAAGTTGCTAGAATAAAATGCTGTGTTACTGCCATGCATTTCCCTGTTAAGTCTTAAACTCAAGACTCTGCGCTCTACAGTCAGAGCAGTATACCACTATGCCAAATCAGCTGTTTCTTAAAAGATAGCTAGACTGAAACTTAAATGGCTATCATTTAGTGAATTCAAGTTCTCACCATACCTCTCAACTTCTTATCACAAAACACCTAGACAAAGCAAATAATGGGGGAATACATCCCCCCAAAACATATTCAGTGAATTCAGTACTCACCGTAGCTCTCAACCTGTTAGCACAAAAAACCTGGACAAAGCCAACAATGATCTTATAAACAGAAAAATGCTAGAATAAAAGGTTTTGTGTTAGCATATACTTCCTGAAGAATATGAAGTCTGAAATTCAAATGCCTGTCATTATTTTCCAGAAAAAACACAGATTTTATGAGGAACAGAACAGCAATATGAAGCAAAACTTTCACAAGTGGTGGTTGGTAGGGAATTCTAGCTCTTGCTACCTACTCCCAAGGTACAGGATTTGAGTCTAGCCACTACCAGGTATATTTCCTAAGTTCTTGTAGTCACAGGGAGCATCACACACACACACACACACACACACACACACACACACACACACACACACACACACACACACACACACACACACACACGCACACACACGCACACACACGCACACACACACACACACACACCTGGCCTCTCATTCAGAAAGCACAGCAGTCCAAGCCAGCTCCATTTCAAGAAACTTTCATAAAGTGTTGCATGCTGTTTCCTCCATAAAGGCATAGCTGTTTCTCACACACCAGTACCTGGCCTCTCATTCAGCAAGCACAGCAGTCCAAGCCAGCTCCGTTTCAGCAAGTGTTGCATAACTGCCATTTCCTCCATAAAGGCATAGCTGTTTCTCAAGCATAAGCCACCAGTAAAAAGCCTCAACTAAGTTTAGCCCTCATTCAGCTAGTTCCAATTATGTTCTGGAATACCAAGCATACATGTGTGCAAGCACAGACTGAAGACCTTGCAATTCAACCCCCTTCCAGTCTATGTGGCTGCAACCACATAGACTTCTAGGGCATCTGTGAGACTGCTGCCTTATTCTGAATCTGGACTGGTTAAATAGCAGTCTGGGTTTGAGTTTCCACTCACACGTGCGTGAGATTTGGGAATTTTTTTTTTATTTTTGGTTTTCAGCTGGGGTGGGCTGCAGTCCTGCAGTCCAATAGGATGAGCTGCCACTGCCTGTCTTTGCTTTTTATAGCCAAAGTATATGCATTTTAATTTTACTATCAGGCTTTTCAGTGAGCAGTCAGGATATATTTCCATAACTACTGACTTATTTGATCTCGGGATTCTCAAAAGTTTTTTTTCCAGTATCATAACTCAAAAGCATCAGTTTTCTGGTGCATAGTTTTATTTACAGTCCAGCTGTCACTGTCATATGTTACTACTGAAAAAAACATAGTATTTACTATGTGGACATTTGCTGACAATATGATGTATTTGCTCTTTAAAATCATATCCAGATTTGCCATAGTTTTCTTTCCAAAAAAACAAAAGCATTTTAATTTCATGTCTGCAATCACTATCAGCAGAGATCTTTGGATCCAGTAAAGCAAAATATGCCTTTGTCCCCACTTCTTTCCCATCTATTTTCAAATAACTGACAGGAATAGATGATATATTTTTTAATGCTGAGCAGCAATTCAGCTTTTGCACTTTCCATTTTCACAACAGACTCTTCAGCTCTTCCTCACTTTCAGCCATCAAAGTGGTATCATCTGCATACCTAAGGTTATTAATATTTTTTCCTAGGAGTTTTGATTCCAGCATCTCATTTATCTAATCCAGAATATGGCTTCCTATTATGCTGTCACAGACGCAGGTTGTCAAATGCATCTTTGTCAAACTGAAAAGCGCGAAAAGGCAAAATAGCGAAGTGTTTTTTCAGCTAAATCTTTCCCTGGGAAAGAATTTGTTTGGCCACTTTCGCTACTTTGCCTTTTTGGCACTGTAGTCCGATCTCGGAGTTGGTATATTTAAGTAGGGGTGAGTGGGGGCACAGCCCCCCACATCATGTGGTGTGGTTGCCCCCACATTATTTAATGTTTTACAGTTTTTTTTCTTTTCGGAACTGTTCTGAGGTTTCGACGTTGTAAGCTTTCACTTACATGGGGTCAATTATGTGTTATTCACTCCTCTGAGCATGCAATATCATAATATACACCCCAGAATATCACAGGATACAGTCATCATATAAACTGAATAAATATAATAGGACATGCATGATATGCATGATAACTTATTATGGCCCTTCCAAAACAAACATACTACACCTAACACAACACCCAAAGCACCCAATACACATAAACACACTAGCATCTGTGTCTCACCAAATAAGCCCTTAAGCCAATGCATAACTATTCCAAATGTTTTAGTTATAGGTGACTGTATAGTAAGACATACAGATGCTCCACTAACCAGGTTGAACAAGGAAAGGTTACAGTCAGCTGCCTGTCTGGGGCAGGGAGTCACAAGATCACACATGCACACAAGTTTCTCAACAACAAGTACTGTTATGACTCCGTCATAGTTCATGTTGGTGTGAACAACTTGAGATGTCCCTCTCTGGAATATGTGAAAATAGACATGATTGCGCTCTCTGAATATGTGTCCCAGGAGGGTATGTCCCTACCATTGAGCAACATTTTACCCTCGGCTAAGATGAATCCACAATATAACAGAAAATGATTGACTTCAGTAATTGACTTAGTTTTTGGTGTCATTCTAAGGGGATCCAGTTCCTGTCTGTCTTGGACAACATGGTGGATAGACCACGCTGCTTTCCAGAGATGTTTTTACCTGGCAACACTAGGGTTTCGGTTGTTGGTTAAGGCACTTGCCTCCCCCATAATGCCTTTTTTAAGCAAGGTTACAACAACAAAATTCCTGACATGAAAATATCAAACACAAAGAAACTAAGGGTCATGCTGCTAAAAGCTAGGAGTTTAAAACACAAACTGCACTCTCTGGAAGCACTCCTCTCCCTGGAAGATGGTGATGACTGTGCCGTCACAGAAACCTAGCTCAAGGCCACAGAAAGTAATCTGGTCTTGCAAGGCTACACTACCTTCCACACTTTCAGACCACAAATTGAAGGTGTGAGAACCAAAGGAGGTGGAGTATCTATCTTCATTACACCTCTGTACAGGTTAGACAAGAAAACTCTTTGGAGCTACTCCAAGTCCAAATTACCATGGGTAAGACCACCTTTAAGGTCATCGTCAGTTACAGGTCCCCTTCCATGAACCAGGATGCCCACACAGCTTATTTAGACCTACTTGAGACAATTAAGGTACAACCTAACACCCTAGTCATAGGTGACTTCAACTATCCTTCCAGTAATTGGGAAATGTATATGAGCCCAAACTCACTCACCCAAAAGTTCCTGGACTTTGTTAACTCAAATGTCCTGAAACAAATAGTGCATCACCCCACAAGGAGTCCATTATTCTAGACCTAGTCCTCACCAATATGAGTGACCAGTGCAACATCTCAAGTGTAGGGCCCTTACTGGTTAAATCCTATCATAAATCAGTCATTTTCAAAGTAGCAATAGCACCAGAACTCCCTAAAGGAGAAATCAGGAAAAAAAATTCACCAAAGCTAACTATACCCTCCTAGGGGATGGTATAATTGATTTCCAAGCTCCAGTTTCTACAGATGGCATTGATGGCTATACTAAAGTATACATTGATGCCCTGTATAAACATCTACACAAATGTCTAGACACAGCCATGCAGGGCAGGATTAAAGCAAGATCCTCAATAAAAAAACAAACTATCCTGGTGGATGTCTAGCATTAGTGAATTACATAATAAGTGATAAGAAGCTGCTGTCTAAGAATACAAAATTGAGATCTCAGAATGGGAAGAGCACCCTCCTCAGCCTAAACAAGCTAATAAGACAACTCATAAAGTCTTCAAAGAGCATGTATGAGAAAAACTTAGCAACCTTAACCAAGGATAACCTTAAGGCTTTCTTCAGCTACATCTACAACCTAAAAGGTACAAGTCAGATGTGTGCTGAACTAATTGTGGATGGCATCACACATGCTGACCCTGTGGAAATTGCAAACCTGCTAGCAAACAGGTTTGGAGAAAATCTCACCCCGCTATTCCCTCCAAATACCACAAACCATGTCTTCATCATTTCCTCTTCCCTACATCTCCACAGAGCAAGTCATCAGTGATTTTTCTCCAAGGCTAAGGAAGCAGCCTGCATGTGACCTGATGGCATTCTGGGCTATATTTTTAATGTTTTAAAACAAGAGCTAGCTACTCTGTTAGGCACTCTGTTCAACCACAACCTGAGTACTGGCTTTGTCCCAACTGAATAGAATAAAGTGACTGTTATCTCCTTCCACAAGGGCGGCTTGGCAACAAACTCAGGTAACTATAGACCCATAAGTTTAATCAGTCTCATCCATAAGGCAATGAAACAAATCATGATGGACTTCATAAAGGATATAGGTGACCTCCAAACCTTGGCTCCATCCCAGTTCAGTTTTATCAAAGGCAGGTCATGCCTGCTAAACCTGGTGGACCTCTTTGAGGATGTGACAGAGCCATAGAAGAGGGCAAAGCCATGCACTCATCCAATCTTGACTTGGCCAAGGCCTTTGACATTATCCCACATTCAGGCATCATTAACAAATTACCCCCATTAAATATCAACCCCTGTGTTGTGAGGTAGATTGAAAACTGGCTCACAGATCGACAACAATCAGTCAAAGTGGGAGACTTTACCTCTACCAACAGACCTTTCATCAATGGGCTCCCACTAGGGTCAGTGCTGGGCCCCCTCTTGTTTGGCATATACTTCTCAGAAGTCCAGGCCAAATGAAAGGGGCTGTGGCTAACTAAGTTTTTGGATGACTGCAAATTAGGTTCTATCATTGAATCACCTAGTGATGTCAGTGTACTTCAAATGGGGCTTACATAGACCAATGATTGGTGCCAAAGCCATGGTCTTTAAATTAAATGCTAAAAATGCATCATCATTCCCTTTGGTAATTGGATGGGAAACCATAAATTTTTGTTAGGGATTGTCCCCACTTCTCCCCTGGACATGGACAGTCCTTACTAGAAACCTCTTGGGCATAGATGATATCTCTCATCTAGTATTACATTGGGATTTAATGACTAGGCGTGTAAAGACCCTCAGATAAATAGCCTAGTAACATCCTATGAACCTATGAACATATATATTGCTAGTAATCATTTTCTTTTAATCACAATGTAGGTGACTCTGTAAAACTCTATAATATCACTGACACCTGAATTATGATCTACAAGAATCCCCTCCCATTAGCCTTCAGTTCACTCTACAGATGAATGTCTATATGTACCCTGATCTCTAGTGTCAATTCCACATTTTCATCCTCAAACAACTGCTATGTATCATATGAATTAAAATGTCTAAAGGATTCATCTGACTGAACCCCTAAGTTCTTATGGGGTTCACATATGAATGATCCCTTTTGAGGTGACTGCTGCCCTGAACCAGCAGTAAGGATTACAGTTACAGACCCAGAAATATATGAAAATTGCACTGCTGGAGCCTCTCAGTCACATGTTTACAGAGAGGCACAGTACCCCATAACAGCAGTGCCAGTCATATTTCCTAGCATGTGAACTTATATACAGAAGGTAAGCATATGAGTTAAATGTATTAGTAATCTCTCACATACAGAGATGAGCAGTCACAACCCACCACTCACACCAGCATGGTAAACTATGGCAAACAACCTTAGACAGCAGTGCCAGTTTCATTAGTCACATGTAGCAGGTACTGTGTGTCCCACACACCTAGAAAAAAAGCAAAAATCACTGTAGACAACAAAGAGATATGGTCTGACTAAAGACAACTATGACAAAGCCAGCTTTCCTCAGAAGGAGTACTTGGACATGAGTGACTCTGCTGTGGCAGGATGAATCTGCAGTGCTGTTATATCTGGTCCTCTAATGGAAGAGGACTGGCTGGATGGAAGACTGGCCATGCCAGGGGCAGAACAACCACACCTCCAACCACTTAGAATAAGAAATCTGGACAAAACCATAAATAATATGGGACAATAATGGAGGACAAAAGCCCCAAAATAGGTACACTTTTTAAATGTTGCTCTTACAAACTTAAAAAGTTAATAGAATAACAGAGTTCCCATCATTGTTAATATGTCATTATTTTCTAACTTCAATACTTAATGCTATGCCAGAAAAACTCAATTTTATAAGAAGCTGACCAAAAATATGAGGCGAACATCTGGACTTTCTGCATAAATTTGGACAATTAAGAGGTATGAATACAACCATAACATATACAGAAAGCCACTCTCACATACTGCAGTCAGTGTTACCTAAAGCATAGCATCAATGGAAACACCAGCTTCTGTTCCTTCCAGCAAGGATTAGGATACCATGTTCTCTTACACCTGAGAGCACTGCATGGATATGAACAGGAAGCTAGGTGGCATGATAAACTGTATGCATATAGTATTAATGTGTCTGCAACACATTTATCCTTAATTAAAGCAAGGACTGAGGGACAATCCCACAGAAGAAAGAACAGAAATGGCCATAAATGTGTGCTACATTATGTGAGGCACATAATGTTCCTCTGTATGTGGCACACAACATATCCTTATATGGGAATATATGCCCCAAAGAGAGGGACTTTTTTGATGTTGAAAGCACAAGTGCTTCTTATCGTGCATAACAGGGGACCTCTGCTTGGTTAACTGACTTGCTTAAAGTCATAGAATAGCGATTACCATTTTATAAACTCAGTGGTGTGTTCTAGGACATTTCCAACATTTGGATATTCCCTTCATCACTGGACTTCTGATGAATACTTTAGTGGGGAAAGGGTAATTAAACACTTGTTTTGATCTTGCTACAGAGAGGCACCAGCTTAGCAGCCACATCACACACACACACACACACACACACACACACACACACACACACACACACACACACACACACACACACACACATGCACGCACGCACGCACATGCACACGCACACACACAGCACAGTATATTTATTTCCTTCAGATCACTTGAGATCATTAGTGGTGAATTCAAGTAAAATGAATTGCTTTGCGGGAATCCTCACAGAAAGTTCAAGGTTTCAGAGTCGTGTAACCACTGGACCTTGTGAGTTCTCATCTTAGACTATACCTCCCTTTCAAAGAGATGTAGGCTAGTTAAGTCCAGGGTGAAATTATGACTATCTATCCAAGAATGGAAGCCCAGTCTGATGAAAGATATTGTATTACACTGCTTTATCTGCAGGGGAAGTCTATTCCAGAGGTGAGGGAGACTGTGAGTATCGAGCCATAACTTTGTGTTTATAGCTCACCACATCTGCCTCATTTTTCCCAAAGTAGCTTTTACAGCTTTGCTGATGTTGAATATTTTAAAAGAAAAATAACAATGTGACAGTTGCATACATGAAAAATAGTATATTCCATTTAAAGCGGTGTGAAAGTTTATTTGTATGCAGTCCCACCTTCTAGAAATTGACTATATAGGCTCTAGAATATAATGCAAAAAATGAAATACCTGTCAGAAATCGATTGATATGGGGTACATCACAAACATGGATCAAACATTTGAGAATTTGTTTAAAATTCACCAGAGAGTATGCAAAAACCCATGGGTTCTGGAGGCCCTTCAGGCCTTAGTCCCTTGGCATAGTTTAAGCATTTCTCCCAAATGACTTGTAATCCCCAGTGCTAAAGTGAGCTAAAATTTGTTGATTGATTTTGGGTTTATAGTTCACCTGACCTTCTTTTGTTTTCCCACAGCTATAGTCAGAGCTTACTACAGTTTAACATGGTTCTGGAAAATAGCACTGTGACGGCTGAATACATAAATAATGTTATACACTATCTGAAGCAAAGTAAGATGGCTTATTTCCATGCAGTTTAAAATATGTACATTCCAGAAAATAATAAAATTAAAATCATACAAACTAAAGAAGGACCAGGAGTAAACTGTAGATTCCAGTATAAAGATTATTTATTGTAGAACAGACCACAGAATAAAAAACATAAGCACTTTCATAGGTGTGTACCCCACTTCATCAGATGTAAATATGTTGCATTTTAACCTTCATTTTAATCTCTGAAAGCACTAGTCACATGACCCAGATATTTAAAGCCATACATACATATATACCTTATATATAATTGTAATCACTCTCTTATAAAAAATAGTAGCAATATATTCAGAATAATTTCATACAAAAATACATATATAAAATTTCATATAAAGAACACATATATTAAAAATACATATATAAAAAACTCACTTTTCCATTAAGAATGAATGCAAGAAATACACACATAAAATTCATCTAAAAATGGGCCTTTTCTTTAATATAGGCTTCAGGGGTACATAGTCATTCAGGCAATGTCCACTATCTGCCTTAAGCCTTACAATCAGTTTGGCTTCCAGAGACTCTGTCTTGTTGCAGACATCACCACCCCTGATACTTTCATACACCCTCCCTATTAAGAGAAATTTAAAAATATGTTCATTGTCAGTCTCACTAACATGTTTAGATAGTACACTTACTCTGTCCTTTCTATTAATGTGGTACACATGTTTCCTAATCAGATCTTTAAACGCTCTGTCAGTTTTACCAACATAAAATTTCAAACATTTCAAACAATGGGCAAGATACACTACATTTTTGGTGTTGCATGAAGCCGAAACATTAAAATTATACTGTCTTTTTTCATCTGGATGCATACATTTGGTACTCATGTCCAAACAACTACAAAAATTACAATGTCTACACATAGTCAAACCTCTATTTTCTAAGGCGTTAACCTTACTCCTTAGGAAACATAACTTTCTTTTAAGGGAGAACTCATTCCTGAACAAAAATCGAGGTTGTTGTTCTATAATGTTACTCATACCCTTGTCAGACATCAGAATTCCCGAATTTTTCCTAACTATGCCCATGTAGGTCTGTACATCAGACAAATAATATAAGGACATCCTGAGCATTCCTTTGTTACTAGTGTTACTAGCTTTCCTAATGACCTGCCTCTTAGAGATATATGGTTGTGCCACTGAATCTCTGAGTCTGGTTACCTCCTCTACATTATTTTTCACCATCTGGCCATCATAGCCTCTCTCCATCAGTTCCTTGGTAATATCTTCAGTACATTTCAAGAAGTCAACTCCCTCCCATTGAGTCTAGAGGCTCTAAAAGCCTGGTTCTTTACCACACTCTAAAAAAATATATGGGGGGTGTATACTGTCATATGATAGTAAACTATCGATATGACATGGTTTCTTGTATTGTTTCGTGTACAGTCTAATATTCTCATCTACCAAAACTGCCACATCCAAAAAATGTATGAGCTTCTCAGAGTATGTAAATGTGAACCTTAAAAATGCAGTGCTTTCATTAACATACTTGATAAATTCAGTTAACTGTTGCGTAGTTCCACTCTACACAATAAAAAGGTCATCTACAAACTTTCTGAAAAAGGAGATGTATTTACTGAAAGGACCTCTTAACATATATTCAGATTAACAGACCACCATAACAGCATTGGCGCACAAAGTGCCCATAGCTACGCCATTGTTCTGCCAATAAAACACATCCCCAAATAAAAATACATTACAACATAACACTATCTCAAGCAAATCCTTGATGAGTTTGATCTGTCTGGCTTCAAAACTAGAGAATATCCCAAGAAACCTCTCTATACTATCTATACCCAGATCATAAGAAATTACGGTGAAAAGTGATACTACGTCCATGGTGACCAAGATGTAACTATCCCTATCACTCAATACTTGCATGTGTTCAAATAAGTCAGTTAAAACATGTTCAGTATCTCTTAGAACCTGCGGTACCTCATTAAGTAAGGGTCTCAGATTCTTCTCTATATATATGGAGATGGACTCCGTAGACCACCCTCTCCCAGAGACTATCAGTCTCATGGTGAAAAGAGGATCCCATACTTGTACATCCATCGACGTGATAGTATGGCCTTATCTTGCTGTGGCAATACCTCACACCTGTTGAGATTCACACAGGTTACCCAGAGGCAGGGGTCATAAGTCAGAACATTACCCCTATTGTGGTTTACTAGCAGTTTTGTAGCCACCCATTCTTGTGTTTGCAGCCAGGGATAGTATGTGCACATGGCTGTGTTTCGGACTTTGCACATTCCATGCTGCCCATGCTCCCACTCCTCTCTATTATTCTATCCTCTTCCATACATTATGCAAACATTCTCTGATACTTTCTTTATAGTTATCACCTCATCACAGCAGTGTATTGGTGTTGGTCCATAGTTCAAGCAGTGGGACATGGTGGACATGTTACTGCGGTTTGTCCACATGGCCTTGCATATGGGTTCTGTGGACTGTGTTATGTTGTTATTTGGGAGTCCATGACATAACATACATTGGAAGTACGGGTGAGACACAGGCCTTTGGCAGAGGACTGTAGGCCATTTGGTAGTGATGCAGACCAGTTGTAGCAGGCCGTTGCATTCTGTCAGTCCTACAGTCCAAGACTGCAATACAGTATATTCCCCTGGGGTGACAGTACAGGTGTGCTAGGTGTTCATGCCAATACTTTCTGTCAGTAATGATCAAGTGGTGTGGATGCTGGCAGGGTGCTGCTTACATCTCGGGACACACCTGCATGGGACACATGCACTGCATGCTGCATTCTTTTGCTATTGCCATACACAGGTGGGGGTTGATATTGTACCCATTCCCAACAGTAGGGATAAGACCAGAGAGGTACCTATGGGTGGTGGTTGGGTGAGCTGGGTGCATGTGTGCTATGGATACTGCTTGCATCTAACTCACATATATGCATGGGGCATTCCACTTATGCTGGCTTTTGCAGGGACATCAGCTGTTTCTCAATACATCATTCCTATGACCTTTGTGGCATGCAAATGTTTGGCCAGACAACATCAGTATTCCTTACTACAAGCCCAGATAATGTGCTGCAAACCTGTATGTACAATTCCAAGGGAGTGTCCATTTAACAGTTACACACTATACACTGTCTGTCTCGGGTACTTTCCCCTGTGTACTGCTTGTATATCTGGCCCAACAGTCATGCCATGTCCATCTTTCAGATGGTGACACATATTACCTCCATAAATTTACAATGGCTTACTGCTAGGATATGTTATACTGGGAAGCATTGTGTTTGCACTGCAGTTGTGAGGACTTGGCTCTGTCATCTGCATTACTGGGCAATGGCCACCAGGACAAACCTAAACATGCATACATACTGACCACTCTCACACAATATGAAAGACACACCAACCTAACACATGCATACCTGCATATTGTACAAATGCTACAATTTATACTGCTACCTTGTCCACCTCAGGTAATTTGCACCCCACTGGTATTATACCTACACATACATGTTACTACATTTCTACATGGGATTGGGGGGGCACACCTGACTGTTACTACGTGTCTACATCATATTGGGGAGGGCACACCAGACTGTTACTACATTTCTATATAGGATTGGGGGGCACACCTGCCTGTTACGACATTTCTATATAGAATTGGGGGGGGGGCACACCTGACACTTGTACACATTTGCTATGACTGTATTGTTATGTCAGGTACTCTATTTCATTCTGTATTCTAACCTATCATGCTGACTAGAGGCATATCAGTGTACTACAGGTCTTAGGTTTGATTGACCTACATATGAGTTTCTGACTTCTTACCCTTCAGAACTAACATCCGACTGCCTGACCTGATATAGTCTGCCTGTGTATGCCTGGGGGGGAGGTTACCCATAGCCATTATTCAGAGGCCTTAGCACAGCCTTTATTTGTGCTTGTCTACACCTGTCCTGCTGGCTGGGACTGTTGTTGGGTATGTGAGCCTCATTGACTGGCATGTGTGTGTCATATGGACACACATGTGGCCCAGCACATTTCCTGTAGTGGGTTTTGTCACCATGTGTAGTATTGGCTACTACGGTGACACCAGTATTTGTTACAGATCTTATGCTGCAACTGTAGGTGTCTACTATCTGCTGGCATCCCATTCAGCCACCTGATTCCTTTGTATGCTCACATCCTTACCACAGATACAAGTAACAACACATACTACTCCATTCGGCAATTTGTAAGAAGAGTGACTTACCTTGTGGGTGTGCCAGTACTGAGGATGGTGCTGGAAGGCTGCCTATGTCGGATGCACACAGTACACTCCCTATACATGAATGAGCACAGGTAGTGTCATGTTTGGCATCCCTTATACTGTATGTGTGAGTAAGAGACAGGTGTCATTCCCTGGGTCCCTAGTGTGTCAGTGTATGTGCTATAATTTGCCTCTTTGCCAAGGCCAGGGCATACTGGGTATGCCTCCTTCTGCCTACTGAGGCAGGCTCAGATTGTTCCTCCTCTGAATCACTCTGTGCCTGTGCAGGCCTTGGCAATGGTGGGGGGCTGTGTGGCCTTGCCCTCTGCTGTTCCTGCTGCAGCTGTTTCCACAGGATCAGATTGTGAAGCATGGCACATAGAATGACAATATGAGTACATGTAGCTGGTGAGTACTGCAAGGCTCCACCAGATGTGTCCAGGCACCGGAACCATGACTTGAGCTTCCCAAACACATGGTCTATTATAATTCTGGTCTGTGCGTGGGCCTCATTATGGAGTTCTTATTTGGGTGTGTGTGCATTTCTGATGGGTGTCATCAGCCACAGCAACAGTGCGTATCCAGCATCCCCCACTACGTGACCATAAGGGATGTCCCCATTGGCAAATCTCTGGTACAGCTGCATCAGATGTCAGATGTGGGAATCGTGATAGCTTCCAGGGTAGCCAGCACACACATTCATTATAATGCCCTGGGCATCGCACATGACCTGGCAGTTGATGGAGGGGAAGCCCTTGCAGTTGATGTAGACCCTACCCCGCTCACCAGGTGGTGCTTTGATGTGTATGTGCATGCAGTCTATAGCACCCACTACCTCAGGGTATTCTGCTATTTGGTGGAACAGATGCATATTGCTGGCCAACACCTCACGAGTGTTGGTGAAATATACGTGCTCACCGGCATATGTTGACGTGGCATCCAGGAACTGGTGGAGTACCCTGGATGCTGATGTCTGTGAGATCCCCATGATATCCCCAGTTGGCCTTTGGAAGGTACATGTAGCTAGTATTCTTAGGCCTACAACATACCTTGGTATCCACTGGGATGGGATGTTCCCCTCTGTTAGTTCTGTGTGTCAGGCATGGCCAGCACAGCTCAACAATTTGCTGTAGAAGGTTCTTGTCCACCCTATAGCACTTCACTATCTCCAGCTCATGTTGCCCCTGGTAGATTACCCTGCATCTGTACACTCTTTTCCATCTCCTCACTGTGGATTGGTCGACCGCATTCTCATCCTCACCACCCTCAGCCTCTTCCACTTGTTGATGTATGATAGCTGGTGCAGCCACTATCATTTTGTTGTTTTTGTTTGTTAAAACTTCCCCATTTGTATACACTGGTGATGTAGAGTATGTGTGAAAAACAGAGGGAAAGGTGTTTGCATAGTTTATAGTAGTGTTCTGGGCTGGGCTGGGCTACTGCCTGTGTAATTGGCTCATTCTGATACATTTCACCTGCTATGTTAGTTCTCCTTGATTACCTTCCTACTGCTGTTTTTCCTTCCCATTGCCTTCCTGTTTAAGTCCGGGGGCACACCATGCAAACACAGTGCTCAAATGTGCACAGAGCTGCTATTTCCTGGTTTACTTTTTTTTTTCCTTTAAAACCCAGTGCGCGGCACAAACACCTGCTTAGGTAATGTAAAGAGTGCTAGGCAGCCTCAGACACACCCCCTTGCTTACCTCTGCTAAGCTAAGGGCAAACCCAAGCCACAGGGCTCCAATCCACTTACAATATGCCTGCCACATCCCCCTATGATGTCAGCTAACTCTTAGGCTTGAAGCAAGCTATTCCTGCAGTTACACTGTTAGGTGATGACTAGCATTGAGGGGAAATCTGGGATTCAGTATCATTCCCCTCATTTGCATAGGATTGCCTGCTAATGCATAGTTACAGATCCCACACTGAGCCTCACCCCTTAGCAATCACTATTCACTGGCTATGTTGTTTTCTGCTTACCATTGAGTATAATGGCAAAATAGTGATTTTGGGTAGAATACTTCTTTCAGGTTATTTTTTATATTTTCGGCCTGATCCCGTTTGCGTGCCACTGCCCTAAGCTTAAACTGCCAAAATCGGCTAAAAAAAATAAATACATTTTTTTTAAACTGTTTTCCAGCCAATGGCCATATATTTGTCCATTGGCATGCTTTACACGTTCGATGCACCCTTTATTTGGAGCTGTCATGGCTCCATTTTGTAGTTTGCAGAAATGTACTCGGTTACCAACCAAGTATGATTCTGCAGATTACAGTAGTCTTGCACAGCCAGTGGCCAGCTTCCTGGATCACAAATTCTCCTTATTTGCATGGTTTTCACTTGCAAATGGGGTAATTTGCATACAGGAGCTGCATCCATGCAGGAATAGTGCAGCAACGCTCGTGCACATCCCTGCAGCTTATTCCTGGATTGCACGGTGGACATATTGCCTCCTGGAGCTCCTGCACTGTTCTTGCACACCATGCAGAGCTTGCTGAATCGGGGGGCATGTTTTCATCTGAACAGATATCAGCTGAATACAGACCCAAAGGGCTAGATTTATTTGTAATATCTATAAAAACCCCATCTGAAGTGCAAAACACAGTACAGAATAATTTACAGTATAAATCTATTCATAAAACATTTAAAGGGGTAGTATTTCCTACATTGAAAGCATGTTGCTCTTTTAATTGACGTGTCTGGATGGAAATAGGTTTTGTCTCTGGGTAATCCAAAGGAACCCCAGAGACCCGCTCATACTGAACTAATTGTGTAGACAGTGGGAGGTGTTCTTTATTTGATGAAGTGATCAAAGATCGACTCACTCCTTTGTCAACTAGAAAGCGAAGAGTAGAATTGCATACTCTAACATTAACGAAAGGACCTTCTTGATCCACTGGTACAAAAGAAAAGACTGTGTCCCCGGTTCATGGCTGTTCAAATGATCCTGCAGCCAAGGGCGCCCACAGGCAGGTGCAAGGGGGTGCACTTGCACCCCCCTGGATTGTCTTAAAACAATACATTTTTTCCATTATTTTAATATCTCCACCAAATGATACAGGCTTTTCTACTTACTTTTTTTTTTTTATGTAAAGCTTGCATCATTCGGAGGAGATGTTATTGGAGGTTGCAGTCACATGATGTGCATTTGATGAGCCTCTCAATTCCTCCTTAAACTGTCTGCATCTCTAAATCTACAACCTTTAGTTGCATTATGTAGAGTTTGGATGAATTTAGGCAGCATAGAGATTCCCATGCGTCCATTCCTGACCTCGCCTGAACAAAAGTATCATCATGACTCACATGGTGGTGTGGTGTGTGAGTGCATTTCAATTTAATTAGAACAACTGTAGGTAGGTAACAGTCTGGTTGATCATCACAGTCCAGACCGATCACTCCTGAGTTAATTTTGCTGTACATTATTGACATAAATCATGTTCATGGCAGCATCCAGCTTGGCACCAGAACGTGAAAGTGGCGCAGTTGAGACGGTCACAGAGGGAGTATATTTATTTTTCCCCTAGTGTTTGTTTGTCTAGTGCCAGCCTTCCCCATTCCCATTCTCAATCCCATCCCAATGCCCGTACTGCAGAAAGTTCCTGCAGCTTACAGTTTCTCCGCTGCATCCACGATGCGATACCCGACCCCAACTGCCTAGTAGTTAAGTTACTAGCAGATGGCCTTCTGGCCTTCCACATTCCTGGACATGGTTCCTGTGGTCATTGCCACACTGCTCGTGGAGATTGCTGGAGTGGAGTCGAAGACTGGAGTCGGGAGAGCCATACTTTTCTGTACAACACTGCTACAAAAAATGGTGCTGATTATTTAAATGCACATAATACTGTGCTGTAGATCGGAAGGGAACATGACAAGCAATATACCTTACTAACTCCGTATTATGAGGGTCAGAGAAAGGGCATGTAGCGTGCAGGACAAAGTTATTTAGCACTAAATCTTTTGCCATTACACTGAAATTTTCATCACAGTATTGCTTTTTATGTAATATTTCCTAAGCTGAATTTAAACTTGAAATTCTCAGCTGAAATATTTCAGCGTATTACCAGTATCAATATCTTATCTTGCTAAACTGTAATTTCAGCAGAAATACTCTAAAGTTTTATTTTTTATATAAACTAGAGGAAGAAAAATATGCTGTTAGAAAAATATGTATTAATGTATATGTTTAGTGCTTATTAGAAGCTAAAAGGGTTAACACATTTCATTCTATTTCATGTACAGCTGAGTTTTGTATGAAACTACAAGATGCTTTCGGAAACTGCAAGATGCTCTCTGACCTAGTATTTGCTAGCACAGCAAAATTCATGTCTAAGCCTTTTGGAAATTTACTGAGAAGCAGGTGATTATCTGCTAGGTCAGGAAAATAATGAATAGAACAATACTGTTTTCTATAATGTTATTGAACTTGAACAATCAGCTCTGTTCGTGTTATGAGAACATGCACAGCTGCAGAAAAGATAGATACAGTTGAACAAAGACTGCTTGAAGAAATGAACTATAATCTGTACTTGCTTTGTGCTCAAATTAGCCATAGTACCTTGAATGGTAACATTGCACAGTGAGAAGTTTTATCTAACCGATGGTCTCCAAGGCCACGTTGTTTTTCTTAGGAAGTTTTTTTATAAACTTGATATGCCAGCAGAAAATAATGGACAAACAGCTGCTATGAAATAATATTGTAAGAACTTGTGATTTATTACATCAGCTTAGTAGGCAATGTCTTGTAAGAAATGTATAAGAATGGCTTCACTTCCTGATTCTAGTTAGACAAACTCTGTATTAGCACGTTTTTGTCTCCTTGCTGCAAGATTAAAGTGCCTTAACCTGAACCTGCCGTGTGCTGATCTTTTTGAAGTTGTTTTTCCTTTGACAGATTGGTCCTTCGAGCCAGAAACTCTCACTTCGCCTCAGGTCAGATGGGCCAGGTGTCATGAAACCATACGAGGAAGAGACCACATCGGTTCTTCTGCTCTGAAAGACCTCCGACTGAATTGTCGTTCAAAAGAGGCCAGCCACTTTTCTGATCTGCGACTGGAGAATGAGTTAACGGTTTTTCCTCGAACCAGACGATCAATCACGGAGGCTCAGGTAAGGTGAGATTTACCTTTTTTCTGTTTTAGATCAGGGACTTGATTTGTATCATCTGTCAGGAGATTTGTCTTGTACAAGTCAGGGACAGGAATATTGCAGTCTTGTCATAGATCAGGGAAACAGAATAGGTAAGGCAGTTATTCTAGATAAACTGTGAAAAAAAGAAATCGTGGTACCACGTAAAGATAAGAAGGGTTACGTAACATTTTAACAGTTAGAACAATATGGGAAATAAGTGCACAAAAAGATCCCAAGGTCCGCCATTAACTGAAGATGCAAAATATATGCAATTGCAGCGTGCCGACAATGTTAGGTACTATACAAAATGGGTTAACAAATATGAATTTGATGGCAAATTAGAAAAATCCTCACTTATTAAACTTGTCAAACAGCTTAAAACCGACACAAAAGGTCAGGTAAAAAAGCAACGTCAATTAGGCATTCCTCAGGCACACGGGTGGATTGAGGAAGCAAACAGTAGGGAACCAAAAAGTAATAATTCAAAAGCTATGTTTCTAGATAAAGAGGACAATAATTTGGTAATAGCATCAGCCCCTCCGCCCCCTCCGCTTCCCTTACCAGAATATGAAGTGAGTGGACAAGCTGGTTCACCTCCGCTATACCTGGCTGTCTCCGCGAAGCCAAAACGGTTTGTCAGAGATCCCATCGAGACTAGGTCTCCAACACATAACTTAAGAGGGGATACTGAGTTATATCAAATGAACAAAAATTTACGAGCTATGAGTGAAGAAGAGATATGTCCGCCCATAGAAGTACCAAATCCTCAGGCAGGACAGGAAGTGCAGGACCCAACTCTCCTGATATATAGACCGTGGACACCAGAAGACATCCGGAAAGCCACAGAGGGAATTCCCCATCCAAAAGTTAATTTTAGAAAAGTCTTAGAAGACTTACAGGGTATGAGGTTAAGTTATCATTTAAATGGAGAAGAAGTAGAAAAAGTAGTTAGACAAATCGTAGGTCCAGATTGGCACATGATCAGTGGCAACTGGAATCCCTGTGACACAGAACACAAGCCACTCCCACATAGCAATGCAGAACTGGATAACAGAGTGAAAGGTCTAACAGACCAAATCTCTGAGAAGTGGAAGCCTAGAGCAGACTAGACTTGCATTAATCAATGCATCCAACAAGAAGTTGAAACTGTTGACAGATATTATGCTAGATTATTAGAGTGTTTTAATAACCATTGTGGAATGCAGGTACCTGAAGACCAAACACATGATTCCCCGTATGAGCAGCAGCTAAACAATGCATTTTTAAAAGGCAGTATTTTGCCTATAAGCAGCTTTATTACAAAGCACATGGTAGACCATTGTACAAGTAGATTACAGTCACTACTTGAATATGCTAGACATGCCGAAAGGCATTTTAACAGTAAAAAGAAAAAGAAAACCCAAGTATTTTCTGTAAAAGATGGAGCAGAAGTTTATGTAGTACAGTCCGGGAAAAAGGGCAAGAAAAATGCCCAGGAAACAAACAATCTGATAAGCGATCAGAGGAATTTGAAGAGGGAAAAAAGGGGTGAATGTTTTAAGTGCGGAAAAAAGGGACATTTAGCAAGGGATTGCAAGCAAAACAAGAAAGTAGCCATGGAAGATAAGGAGGGTGAGGACTGACTATATGATAGTCAAGAATCACTAGAAGGGAATAACTAAGAAAAGACAAATGCAAATGTGATAGAGGGAGTAGAGAATGTGATAGAAGAAATAGAGGAAGTGCAAGAAATCGCAGATAGTGAAGAAAGTGAAATTCTAGACTTAGCATTATTGAGCCTAGAGCTCTACTTAGCAGACTTGAAACTGGAAGTTACACTTCTGATAGACGGGAGGGAAGTTAAATTCCTGTGTGACTCAGGGGCATCACGGACGCTGATACATCCTTCCAAACTACCAGAAAATTCAGAATCATTTGATTACATATTAGTGAAAGCAGCTAATGGACAACTGTATCGGGAGCCACTCTCCCATAACATAGCAATAACTGACCCTGTTTCAGGGATGACCCAGAAAAGCAAAATTGTTGTTTCTGCAAAATGCCTGGTAAACCTTTTGGGCAGAGATCTTATGCAGATATTTGGCATAGTAGTAGTTCCAACTATGCAGGGTATGGAAGCACAGCGACAAATGGATACTTTTGTGGTGCGACCGGAGGGCGAAACATTTTATTGGTACAGCCAGGACTTGGTCACGACTGGTCCAGGGGCAGTAACCGAAGAGCTGATGAATGTATCCATCAGTAAGTCCCCCTCCCTTGACACTGATAAACAGCATTTGTTGCAATGTACTCTGTATTATTGTAGCACACCAGGACCTGATAAGGAATATGAGCAAGAACTGTTTAGAAACCGTGCAAACAGATTAGTATTACGTAATCTGTACTGGGACACAGACGGGAACAGTGTAGTTAGCTGTTCATTGCCCCAGGAATTCTTTGCACTCTATAAATCTAATCGATTACCACATGTTAGTTTGACTAAGGACAAGAATGTGAAATGGGCAGACCTAGGAGAAAAAATCACAAAGTGGGAAAAACAGATGGAGTTAGAATTATCAGAACAGGGAGTACAGAAGCAGAAGTTAAATTGGATAACACAGACACACCCAGCTGTACACTTGCAGTTTAGCAAGGACAGCTGATATGCACTCTTACTAGAAGAGGAAGAGAATACCTTACCAGAAACTCTCTGGTCAACAGGGAAGTCAGATGTAGGACTAATTCGTACAGTAGAACCAGTTGCTATCACGCCAAAATCAGCATTTAGACCACAAAAGAGACAGTATCCCTTAGGGAAAGATGCAGAAGTAGGAATCCAACCTATAATAACAGCTTTACTTAAGGAAGGAGTACTGGTAGAATCTCCTGATTCACCATGTAACACACCCTTATTTCCTGTCAGGAAAGCAAACAGAGAATGGCGTATGGTCCAAGATTTACAAGCTGTAAATGACACAGTAATACCTAGAGCACCTATGGTGCCAGATTCACACACCCTATTGAATGATTTGAAGCCTCAACAGAAGTATTTTTCTGTGGTAGATATTAGCAATTCATTCTTTTCGATACTGATACACCCTGACAGCCAGCATTGGTTTGTATTCACATTTCAGTGGAAAAGGTACACATACACGTGACTACCACAGGGGTATTGTGAAAGCCCAACAATATTCACAGAAGAGATGGCAAGCAACTTGGCAGGATTTAGCCCACCGAGAGGCAGTCAGATTTTACTTTATGTAGATGACATCCTGCTAGCAGCCCCCACCCAGCAAGAATGCAGAGGATACCATAGCATTACTACAATTTCTAGCCACTCAAGGACATAAACTAAACAAAAACAAGTTGCAGCTTTGGAGAAAGTAGGTTAAATACCTTGGATATGTAATATTCAAAGAAGGCAGAACATTAGATGAAGATAGGAAAATAGCAATTTTACAAGCACCCAAACCAACTACCAAGAAGGAAATGATGTCCTTCCTGGGTACGACTAATTTCTGTCAGAGTTGGATTCCAAACTATGCCTTGGAGTCTGCTCCACTGACCAACTTGATATACAAGAAGCCTATGGCAGCACAAGATTTATTACAATGGACACAAGAAGCAGAATCAGCTTTCTGCAAACTAAAACAATTGATAGCATCCTCATTAGTTTTAGGATTACCAAACTATCATAAACGTTTTTCCAAACTGTAGATTGTAAACAAGGTTATATGACATCAGTGTTAACACAGCAACATGGGACAAGCAACGCCCCATAGCTTACTATTCATCACAGCTGGACCCAGTGGCGCGATCCCTGCCCCACTGTGTACAAGCAGTAGTTGCAGCTGCAATGGCAGTACAGGCTTCGGCCTCAGTATTGTTGTTCCACCCTCTCATATTGAGAGTGCCTCATGCAGTCGCGATTATTTTACTGCAAGAAAAAGTAGCATATCTTTCTCCTGCTAGACATCTTTCCTGTATGACTATACTGTTGAGCCAACCTCATATGACAATTGAACAATGTACAACTTTGAATCCATCTACCTTGCTCCCGACCCCTGCGGACGGCACACCACACAGCTGCCTGCAGGCGATCGAGCAAAAGACACTACCTAGAAAAGATCTAATGGATGTTCCCTTGGATGATGCCGAGGTGACATATTACATGGACGGCTCATGCAGAAGGGGTCCTACAGGGCAGAACCTAGTGGGGTATGCAGTAGTTTCTGATAATGAGATTTTAAAAGCAAAGTCTTTACCACGCAACTTATCTGCACAAGCAGCAGAATTGATTGCCTTGACAAGGGCATGTACCTTGGCAAAGGGTAAATGTGTGAACATTTTTACTGACAGCCAGTACGCTTTTTCTACTGTACATGTTTTTGCGCAACAATGGAAGAATAGAGGAATGATAACATCTACTGGTAAACCGATTAATTATGCGCAGTTTATTTTAGATTTGTTAGAATCTATTCAGTTACCTCAGAAAGTAGCTATTTGTAAATGTGTAGCTCATGCCAAGCAACAGGATAGGATTTTAAAAGGTAATGCGAGAGCTGATACAGCTGCAAAGCAGGCAGCTACAGCTTCAGAAATTTCTTTTGAGTAAGGAATTACAACCTTCTGAGATTTTAGATTTAGAAATGTTAAAAACAATGCAGACACTTACTATGAAAGTAGAAAAACAGAAATGGATAAAACGAGGAGCAATTCTTGAGAAAGGGTTGTACATCTCCAAAGAAGGAAAACTGATATTGCCGTCTAACTTGTTTAGATATGCAGCTTTGTTGAGCCATGGTCAGTGCCATGTCTCAACAGGGGGGAATGGTACAGTTAGTGAATCGAGTGTTCACAGCATATGGATTTACAAACTACACAAACCATTTTTTGTGCGGCATACCATGTTTGTAACAAGCATCATGCACAAGGGGCGTTGAAGCCTAAGCAAGGGAGTTTCCCTGCACCACCGTACCCATTCCATACTATCTATATGGATTTCATAGAACTGAATAAATGTGAAAATAAGAAGTATTGTCTTGTCATTATAGATATGTTTTCCAAATGGGTGGAAGCTTTTCCGACCAAAAATCCAGATGCAACTACTGTTGCGAAAGTCCTTGTTAAAGAAATTATTCCTAGATTTGGCATACCAGAAAAGATCTACAGTGACAATGGCACACACTATGTAAATCAAACTATACAACAGTTGAGCCGATATTATGGAATTTCCTTAAATAATCATTGTGCATACCATCCACAATCTGCAGGACTAGTAGAGAGGCATAATGGGGTTTTTGAAAAGTAAACTTAGGAAGTTAATTAGTGAAACACAAAAGAATTGGGTGTACTGCCTGCCTCTGGCATTGTTGAGCATGAGAACTGTTCCAAATGCAAAGGGGTTAACTCCTTTTAAGAAATTATTTGGGAGGGCATACTATATATCTAAGTGGAAACCTCTCATGCCTGCAGACCAGGAGGCCAACAGTTCACTCGCAGAATATATGAGATGACTTTTAAGTAATAAACAACCTTTGCAGTTAAATTCTGTTTCAGATAAAGAACAAACCAGACCATCGGAAGCAGCAGTAGTCCCAGGCACGTGGGTCTGGGTGAAAGTCATCAAAAAGAAGAATTGGACATCACCGAAGTGGGAAGGGCCATACCAAGTGCTACTGTCAACACCCACTGCAGTCAAGATCACAGAGCGTCCTGGATTCATCTGACACACTGTAAATTGGTCAAAAACTTTGAACTGGACAAAAAACTTGTTACTGTTACACAAGAACAAAATGATCAGATATGGAGCAAATAGGAATACAGAACAACCGCAGAAGTATTGCATGATCATTCTGTTAACTATACTGATAACATTAATCTTTTTGCTGTGGCCTTTCCTTTTTCCAGCCACAGGACCTGAACTGAATAAACGTGATGCGTTACTCATAGACTGGCATCCGAACTTTAACACTTACCAAGCAATTAAATATGTGTATGCTAAAACTTTTAATGTTTCGAATTGCTGGATTTGCACAGCTATACCAACAGCATACAGGGGATTATTAATGACTGCTGTCCCCCTAGGGGTCAATGAGACCTGGGAAAATTTGATTTTTGATACTACGACTGTGAAATCACAAGACAAAATAGCATTGTACCTTCCTGTTACACAAAAGGGAATTGTATTTTTTACAAAAATGATACTGTTCAGGTGGGTTGGAGCAATTGTAATGTGACTGTTCCTTACAAGTGTTATACCAAAGCTAATAATGCAGGTTATATTTGTGATACAAACTATGACTCATATTTTGAATCAATGCGCAAAACGGTTGATGAAGTGCAACATAATCCTGTTCTTTTTAAACAACTATCTATCATTGATAAGAAAATGTTTCATGCAGGGCAAGTATATATTAATACTAAAGTAGAGAATTGTTATTTTGTGTGTGGGAAAAAAGCATACAAATGGTTACCTGAGAATTTGTCCGGCAGTTGTTTTTTGGGTTACCTGGTTCCGGCCATATGACACCCTGCAGTTTTGCCTCAGGGAAGAATTCAAAATGTCAGAGAGGCCACCAAGAAACCTGGAAATCCAATCAAGAGATCTGAGAATCCAGAAGGATGAATCGAAGCAGGCTGGAAAAACCATAACTCAGTAAAAAACAAAGTTAAACTGACACACATGGACAAAAGTGACACTATTATATCATGGGCAGGTATAGCCCCTGCATATGGCACAGTAAAAAGTTGAGTAATGCAACTTTTTCTGCTCTTGAATTAGTAACTGATGAACTGAATGCTATGAGAACTGTGGTGCTTCAAAACTGCATGGCTCTTGACTTCACCCTAGCGGTGAAAGGTGGTACATGCACTTTAATAAAAGAGGAGTGCTGTTCATATATTCCTGACAACCAACATGAGATAAACGACCATCTTGAGGTGATTCAGCAAGTGTCGGCCATGACCAAACCCACTGATGGATTTTTTTCCAGAATTTGTTTGGGGGGGTGGGGTAGCATCCTAATGAACATCCTGATTGCCATTTGTGTGGGATTACTCCTATTAGGAGTGTGTGTTTGTTGTGGTATTCCCTGCATGAAAAGATTAATTAAAGATTTTATAGACATGTCAGTTTCTGAGACTCTGTATCAAAGTACTGAAATTAAAGAACTGTTGAAAAATGAAACACTTTCATAAGTTTAAAACTGAATGACTCTCTTAACTTCAAATTCTGAATGGAAGAGGTTAGGAGAAGAAGCAAACTGTGTATGCTTTTGAAAATGGAATAAAAAGTATTAACAGGGGGAAATGTTAGAAAAATATGTATTAATGTATATGTTTAGTGCTTATTAGAAGCTAAAAGGGTTAACACATTTCATTCTATTTTATGTACAGCTTAGTTTTGTATGGAACTACAAGATGCTTTCTGAAACTGCAAGATGCTCTCTGACCTAGTATTTGCTAGCACAGCAAAATTCATGTTTAAGCCTTTTGAAAATTTACTGAGAAGCAGGTGATTATCTGCTAGGTCAGGAAAATAATGAATAGAACAATACTGCTTTCTATAATGTTATTGAACTTGAACAATCCGCTCTGTTCGTGTTATGAGAACATGCACAGCTGCAGAAAAGATAGATACAGTTGAACAAATACTACTTGAAGAAATGAACTATAATCTGTACTTGCATTGTGCTCGAATTAGCCATAGTACCTTGAATGGTAACATTGCATAGTGAGAAGTTGTATCTAACCGGTGGTCTCCAAGGCCACGTTGTTTTTCTTTGGAAGTTTTTTTATAAACTTGATATGCCAGTAGAAAATCATGGACAAACAGCTGCTATGAAATAATATTGTAAGAACTTGTGATTTATTACGTCAGCTTAGTAGGCAATGTCTTGTAAGAAATGTATAAGAATGGCTTCACTTCCTGATTCTAGTTAGACAAACTCTGTATTAGCATGTTTTTGTCTCCTTGCTGCAAGATTAAAGTGCCTTAACCTGAACCTGCCGTGTGCTGATCTTTTTGGTGTTGTTTTTCCTTTGACAGATGCATATGAAGAATAAGTTATTAATTTATCAGCATTACAGTTTTGTCTCTACTGTTGTACTGATCCATTAAAATAACCTTGAAGTGACGAAGGAACAAATGCATGCATTTATTCCATCTTTCTCTAATGCCTACTTTATCTTTTTCAGGGTTGCAGAGCAGCTGGAACCTGTCCCAGCAATCAGTGGGCATAAGGCTGAGAATTTGTCTAGGGAAGGACACTAGTCCTTCATCATGCACTGCTCACACAAGTGCTGGCAATTTACAGGACAGCTAGTTTACCTAATGGCACATTTTTGGGATATTGGAAGAAACTGGGGTACCTGTCAAAACCCATTTGGCACAAGAACAGCATGCAGACGTCATGGAGAAGGCACTTCAGCTGGGTAGCATGACCAGAATGTATCTTCTTGCTCATTCCTCTGTAACTCAGAGATTGCAGAGCTAAAATAATCTAAACACACAGGTGGGAGGTTGGCATAATGGTTAAAGTCTTTACTTTGCAGACACATGGTGCAGGGTTTGATTCTCACTTGGGTAATTGGCTAGGCTTAAAATGGTCCACAAAGGCAGTTAGCCTAGTAGTAATCTATGTACCACAGAGTGTAACTAAAGTTAAAAAGATGTATCAGCATACCTCTCAACGGTACAGAATGTCCAGATTTTTGCCTTATATTTTTGGTACATTTTCATAAAATTGTGGTTTTCTGTCAAATCATTGGCAAGTTATTGAACATTGAGATCGGTCAATAAATAATAACAAATATTTTTCAAACTTCATATCCTTCAGAAAATGCATTTTAATACAAATCCTATTATTTAATCAACTTTCTAAATGTGTTCCTAGTTTTGTGCCTTTGTCCCTAACAGTATAATGGCTTTGTCCAGATTATTTGTGCTAAGAGATTGAGAGGTATGGTGTGTGTGTGTGTGTGTGTGTGTGTGTGTGTGTGTGTGTGTGTGTGTGTGTGTGTGTGTGTGTGTGTGTGTGTGTGTGTGTGTGTGTGTGTGTGTGTGTGTGTGTGTGTGTGTGTGTGTGTGTGTGTGTGTGTGTAAGGTAGCATATCCCTCAGCTATTCAGGTCTTTCCAGAATGTCCAGATTTTTGCCTCATGTTCCTCCTAAAAAAAGGATTGAAGTTGTTAAATAGTGACAGACATTTGAGTTTTCGACACCATATCCTTTAGAAAAATGTATACTAACAGAGAGCAATGTTTATAATCTGTCCCTATTTATTTTAGGCTTTGTCCAGATTTATTGCACTAAGAGGTTGAGGTGTGTGTGAGAGAGTGAAATGCCCTAGTTAGAGTTAGCAGGTGGAATTTTTTTGAAGTGCATTTTCAAAGAATTGCGAGTTTCAAGGAAAGAGAAGTTTACTGCTGCTCATGCTAAGTCTGTTTAAAATGTGCAACTATTTTGTTTAGCAAATTATATCATTATTGTGGTATAAAATTTTAAAGCGGTGTTAGCAGCACAGCAGATAGTATACTTGCATCTTGATACTAAGGGCTGTATTTTAAGGGGGTATGGTACTGCAGTCCTTAGTATGTCCTCCTTTGGATGAGATGCCTAGTAACTATGAACCTGTTTTTCAGCTTGCCAGCCATTCCCTCTTGCAATATACAAACTTACCATTTCTTTTAATGTAACATAGGCAATTTATTCTTCAAGGGCAACAGGCACTGAATTTGTAAATGAAACACTGAAATATAACGTTGTTTTCTAGCAATAACCTCTTCATTGGTTTCAGATCTCTTTAATGTGCAATTATTCAGATGACTTTTACTTCTGCAAAGATTCTGCATATTGATTGATATTGGTGGATTGTATGACAGACGTTTGAGTGGCCCTTTATGGCTGAAATGTTCTGAATCATAATGGACCTCATAAATAAAGACATAGGGAATTTGCAGACTTTGGATCCATCCCAGTTTGGCTTTGTCAAAGGCAGATCATGCCTTCTAAACTTGGTTGACTTTTTCGAAACAGTCACCAAAGCCATTGATGAGGGAAAGGCAGTCCATACAGCCTACCTCGATCTGGCGAAGGCCTTCGATACAATACCCCACTCGGGTATCATTGAAAAACTCATCAGCTTAAATGTTAACCCATACATCACAAGATGGGTTGCAAACTGGCTGAGTGACAGAACCCACAGGGTCAGAGTTGCTGCCATGTCAGACTCAAAGCCTGTCACAAGTGGTGTACCACAGGGCTCAGTCCTGGGCCCACTCTTGTTTGGCATCTACTTTTCAAGTACAAGCAAACACAGGAGGGTTATGGCTGACAAAGTTTGCAGATGACTGCAAACTAACACATCTGACACAGATATCCTTCAGAAGGGTCTCACAGAAGCGGATAACTGGTGCCAGAGCCATGGCCTAAAGTTAAATGCCAAAAATGCATAGTCATACCCTTCGGAAAAACAAGGTTACCCTAGCTACCAAATAGGTGGCAATCCACTGAGCATAGAAGAAGTTTTCAGGGACCTGGGCACCCTGGTTGATAGTAGTCTGTCATTCGACACCCATGTAGCTAAAGTAGTTAGGAAGACCTTCTACATTGCCCACCTTATCATGAAGGGATTCTCATCTAGATCAAGGGAGGTCATAGTCTCCCTATACTCATCACTCATCAGACCAATGATTGAGTACAATGCCCCATTGAATGTATCTGACCCGACACTTGCAGCAGCTGGAGAGGCCACAAAGTTCCTCACCAAAAGGATAAAGGGTCTCAAACATCTGTCCTATGCTGCCCGACTGAAAGAACTCCAGCTCTATTCAGTCTCAGAGGTGACCTTTGCCTAACATACAAGGCCATGTCAAACCCAGATTTGATGAATATGCTTCACCTCAAAAATCTAGATCCGTCAGAGCCACAAGGGCGGAGACTTAAACCTCGACCACGCTATTAATAGGGCGCTGGAGGGATAGATTCATCACCCAAAGACTCCCTATGCTGTGGAATAAAATCCGGTATATGTGAGGCAGAGCACCTCTGGCCTTGTTCAAGAAATCTTGACCAATGGATGGGAGATCAGATATACCCCGGGATTACCTCAGTGTCACTGCTCAACAGAGGCACAGCAAAATAATGGGTATAGTTCCCCATACTAAAGGGGTGGCGTAAGCCACAAAACTATGGGCTAGGCTTGTAAATGCCCTCGGGCAGATAGCCTAGTATGAACCTATGAACCTATGAACCTATGAATTGGGCAGTATGCCATTATTGGTTCATATGATTTGTTTCATTGCTTAAAGGAAAAATGTTCACAAGTATAAATTTAAAACACAGTCTAACAAGTGGTGCTGCATTATACAAGGGATATAATTCAATTATTATATATTATAATTAATACAATCAGGAAGGTGCATCAAATAACTTTTGCATGGTTCTAAAAATGTGTGCAAGGAGCCTATGATTTGAAAACAGCCCAAAGTTAAACTTAACCTGCCACTGGTCAGATGCATTTTCTTTGAATGTGGGTTTCAATGCTATTTCAGTAAATGTGGGTTTCAAAGATAGAGATGTTTTAATGCTAAGTCTGTTTTCATTTTAAGACTATTGCTTTGCTTAGGTTTAGTAAATGTATATCAGTATTTGTGCTATAAAATTTGAAATAAAAGTTGTAAATTAATTCCAAATATATGTAATCATTGTAGAAGTAAAGCATAAAACAGTATGCACACTGAGATTTGAACAGTGTTTATGGCAAATGGGGAGAAATAGCCAAGTAATGGGACACTGGGATGGCTGTGTGGGTGGGGCTGTGGGGGGGAACTGTGTGGGTGGGGCTCTGGGTTTGCACCCCCCTGCAAAAAATCCTGCGTGCTCCCTTGCCTGCAGCCATGTTGGTGGCTGCCAAGTTGTACTCCAAGTGGGATGGTGTCTTTCCAGTTATTGTGATGCTTGAATATTTAGCTGAGGGGTAGGCTGAAAAGATGGGTCTGTTTGATGAAAGAAATGACACTGATTATGCCACTGTCCAAACTGACCACAATTAAAGCATACGCTAATACATGGGCAACACTGTTGAGCCTGTGGTGACATGGAGGGCGGATTCTGTGAATATTGTCCTTGGGCTTGTTGTGGAAATAATGTAAATCAACCTCTGCGATTTCTCCTCACCGCGCCTTCCCTGAGAATCAGTGCTGAACTGCTAATGTTGAACATGTACTAATTTATTTTGCTGTTATTTTTTTTATCTCATTATATTGTCTGCCACATATTGTGTGTAACATTTTATGGATAGCTGGGCTGGAACAATTTAGTCAAACTTTCTTGATTTTGTTCTTCTATTGGTGATAACCTTCTACAAATGCTTCTGACAGCCCACTGGCTGCTGCACCTTCTATATGGTCTGGAAGTCCTGAAAAAGCCACAAATGCATCTAACATATGAGCAAGATATGTATCAATGCTTTCCTTCTCTTCTTTCGGTACATTGCTTTGAGTAAAAGTCTCTTGTTGTTAGGAATTATTCATCTGTGTGTTTTTGGAAAATTATCTTGTATAGCTGATTTTTCTCTTATTTTTGTAAAAACATATGCAGGAGTATTAATTAAAACTGCTTGTAAGTCTTCAGTAGGAGGGTTTTGCAACTGCATGTGTATTTCTAAAATTTTAGCATACTTAGCTGAGTGTATTTAGATAGGAGGGAGCAAATGTACAATAGCTTTAAAAATTGACTGCAATCCAACAACATACTACTGTTATGGTAGGTGTAGCATCTTCCTCAGGCTGCTGCAGGATGATTGAGTGTTGTGTTGGTGGTGGGAGTGTTATCACTGAAGGATGGATCAAAATTTGATGCTTCCTTAAAACTTTGCTTAAGAGGGGGGCTTCTACTTATATTCTTCTCCATCAATGATTACTATAAACTGTATAAGTAGCTTTTTTAACATATTTAAATGACTTGCCTTAGAAGGGGCACATTTACCAAATTGCTTTGACATGTCTATATGCTTTGTCCCAGATGTATCTTTGTGTTTTGAATATAACTGTCTACTCTTACTTTCTATTCTTATTACCATTTGATCAGAATGTGAAACAGCAGGTTGCTGTCACTGCTGACGGAACCTAGTGTTGTAAACTGATCCTTTAGGATGGTCAGCAATAATGGTGGTAACTTGGGAAGTATCAGGGAAATAGAAGGGGTGCTATCTTCAAATCATTCCTCTAGCTGTTCTCCAAGATGGAAAGAGGTGTCTGCTTCATAGGAAGAGGAATGCTAACAAGGGGGAGGGGGACCCTAAGGAATCAGAGGCCAGACATCATCAAAAGAATCAAGTTGAGGTATTTTTAAATATTCTAGCTGTTTTAAAGGATAAAGTACCATAAGACTTACCCCGGGATTCAATAAACTCCTTGTAGGAATAGTACTTTCCTGCACAGAGTGAACCATGTTCATTTCCCCTTAGCTTCAACAGCAGCACACCTTGCATATTCATGAAGGCGCGCTACTGCTAAGGCTAAACAGACACGAACACTACTGAGTGCAGTGGGCATGTTTAAGTAGTGCACGGACATCTAACATGCCCCCTGTGCTCAGATAGTGCCATACAGCACTTTTTAAATGGATTTCAGTGTCCACGGACATTGAAATCAAATAAAATAGTAAAACAGTGCTCATGGACACTGAAATAGATAGGGGATCAATAAATTATTGCAGGGGTTGTGTGACAGGTTCTGTCACACACCCCCTACATTGTCAAAGTGCCGTACAGCACTTTGCAAGTGCTTTCAGTATCCACAGACACTGAAAGCAACAATCCCAGTAGGAAGCAATGCAGGAGGTGTGTGCATTGCAAAAGAGCCATATGGCCATACCCCTCAACTGTACAGGTTTCCAAGAATGCCCAGATGCCTGCCTCACATAGCTCTCAACATCCTAGATCAAGAAAGCTGTACAAAGCCATAAATAATGAGGGGACAGAGGCACAAAAATAGGGACACCTTTTAAATATTGCTCTTACAAACTTAGACATTTGCAGCAAAAATACTTGTCCAACAGCTCTCACAGCAGTACTTGGTAGCCAAAAAGAAACACGTACTTAGAGTACAACTTTTATTTAAATGCTTTCATCCTTAGACTTCTTCAGAAAAAATATACACACATTAAAGCAAGCCACCACATTTTTATATACTCATTCATATATAAAATCAATTAACAAATGAAACAATTAATCAATCTATACGAAATGAGGGAATATTGAACCACACTTAATTTAAACGCAATCTCCTGTTTTTTAAAAAAAACTATTTATATTTATCACTTCATTTAAGCCAGTTTTGTTGTCTGCCTCTAACTCAATTTGCCAACAAGTTTTCCTTTGTTCTAAATAATTGTTTATAAACTCCCCTTCTCAAGGCTAAAGAAACTTGTTCAGTTATGGAAAATAGAACTTTTTGTAGGTCGCACATGTTGTGGAGTGCTTGTATAAGTTATTATTCAAATCACACTTCTTTACAGAATACTGATGTTCCCTAATTCTCTCTTGAAGTGTTCTTGCAGTCATACCAATGTAAAATGCTGTACATCCACTACAAACACTAATATAAACCAGCCCCCTGGTTTTACGTGTAAAATGACCTGGGACCATGATCGTTCTGGGAAATATTGGTACAGATATAAAAGGCCCTTCTAAAATATATCTACATCACCTGCAAGTGTCACATTTGTACATTCCATGATTTTTCTGGGTGCTTAAAATACTAGGAGTGTATTTGCTACTTCCTCTATGAAATAAATGTCAAACTATACTTGTTCTGATATACAAAATTGGGTTTATCACCAACTGCTTTATATAATTCACTATCACCCTCCAAAATTTTCCAATTATTTTGAATTGCATGTTTAATCATTGTGCTATCAACTGTCATCTCCAAAGTACAACTCAGTATTTTGTTTTCCATGCATTCTACATTATTACTTTTAAATGTATATTTTAAAATGAGGGGGGTATAAATCATGTCTCTTTTGCATAATGTCTCTAGCCAGATCCTGCAACAGTTCTTTATTATACCCTCTGTTAATAAACATTTCACTAATAAAACTAAATTCTTGTTTCAGTTTATTGTCTTTACTAGGCATCCTACTTGCACGAATAAACTGCCCCTTTGGTATATTGTGTCTAATAAAGGAAGGGTGATAACTTTTGTTGTGCAAGTGACTATTAGTGAAAGTGTTCTTTCTGTGAATACTACATTCAAAACTGCTACTATCAAAGTTACATTCTAAATGAGCATTCAAAAAATTGACCACGCACACATTGTCACCTAGTACAAATTTCAAAAATTTGACCTATAGTTAAAGGTGTCAACAAAATGTTTAACTGTGTCAGTATTACATTCATTTACAAAAAATAAATTATCAGTGAATCTTTTGTAGTAACAAATCTGAAAATCTTCACACATTTCATATAACACAGTTTCCCACCAACTCATAACTGCATTGGCAAATGATGGGGCTGCAGGAGATCCCATCGCACCCCCCTTAATCTGTTTGTAATACTTACCACTAAAAATAAAAATAGTTATTTAGTAGCATGTCAATCATATCACAATACAGGTTTATCTGTTAATTGGATAAAGCTGAAAACTTGTTACAAATTCTCTAACATTATGAACACCTAACTCGTGGGAATAGATGTATAAAGGGAAACAACACCATCTGTAATCAGAACGTGCTGAGTAACATCATACTTAAACATAGTTAAAAATGTTCTCATTTTATCTAAAGAAAGTCCACAAATCCTTAATATAAGATTCCAATTTCTGCACTAATGAGTTCAATATAGAATCATGACTAGTGAAATACCTTCTGTGATACTATTCTGTTATGAAACTATTGGCCTGAAGGGTGGATTTTTCTGATCTTTATGGACTTTCAGTATTCAAATAATACCCCTACCCTTGTTTTGTCAACTACACAGAAATTATATGTTTCAAGACATCTGGACAGTGGAGAGGTATGACCACAGTCATGTAACAGAAGGTGAAAAACACTGAGCGCTGCCAACCATTTCACCCAGCACCTTCTGAGCTACAGTCAGACCAACACAACACTACTCCAAATCAGCTCTGTGGAATTACTCATGCATTTGCAAATATGTCATGTACTACAGGGATGAAACTGCCAGGGAAAGCAGAAATCGGTGAGAAATCATGTACCCACAACCATTTGCACCACAGTCACAGCAATATACCAGTACCCCAACAGATCTCTAGAGTATAACGACTGTCTGAACAAACATATCCTGATTGCCAGTCACACACTACACTGACATATATTGCCCCAAGTCATAGTCTACTGGGAATCGTGAGGTGTTACAGGACATTTCTCAGTCTGCTCCTACAGACATATACAGCTGCTAGACCACCAGCAACTGTAGCAACATGCACAGTCAGATAGAAAAGGATCTATGACACCCACATCTGCCACTCTCCCTACTCAGCCCAACAAACATTTGCACACTACACTGCTACACAATCTTGACAGTCTGGTAACAATGGCCAGGCATACATAACTCCCAACTCTTCAGATTTCCACAGAATGTCAAGGGTGTGGGACCATATTTATGGCCACTGCTGCATACCACTTCTGGGAGTCTGCTAAGTCACTGGGATGATATCAGGAGTGACGTCACTACATCATGATATACCATACCTCTGAATCTCTTACTGCAAGACATCTGGGCACAGCCTGACATACATGGGAGACACTGGGCCGAAAAGAGGGACTTATCTCATATAATGGTGTTACAAACTGAAAGAGTTGCTGGTGTTACAGGGCTTTTGTAACATAACATCCCTGAATGATATAATGTATGAATCACAAATGGATGTCAACATTTGCTGACCACTCCTCACATTATCCTACTGATGTCTCAAAACAGATATTGTCTGGGGAACAGACCAAACATAACAGGTACATCTGTGAGCATTCTGCAGACATTTGGACAGTTGAGAGGTATGTCAGAGACATATCACTGTCAGACGTCAAGTCATGTGGAAAATGCATGTAGAGACAAACACTGTTAATCTAGCAGTCTTCTATGTGTATAACAGCTATACATACTTATAATCTATACCCAGTTCTGGAACTTTGTCCCCCATTTTGTTGGGCTGTCTCCACACTTCTTGTTCTGAGAGGTATTTACACCTACCATCTATGAAGGTGCAGCTTGCTAAGTCACTGGGATGATATCAGGAGTGATGTCACTACATCATGATATACCATACCTCTGAACCTCTTACTGCAAGACATCTGGATACAGTCTGACATACTTTGGGGACATGGGGCCGAAAAGAGGGACATAGCTCATATAATGGTGTTACAAACTGAAACAGTTGCTGGTGTTACAGGGTTTGTTGTAACATAACATCCCTGAAGGATATGATGTTTGAAAAGCAAATGGATGTCAACATTTACTGACTTCACTTTTCACATTATCTTATTGATGTCTCAAAACAGATATTGTCTGGGGAACAGACCAAACATAGCCAGCACATCTGTGGGCATTCTGCAGACATCTGGACAGTTGAGAGGTATGTCAGAGACATATCACTGTCAGAAGTCAAGTCATGCAGAAAATGCATGTAGAGACAAACACTGTTAACCTAGCAGTCTTCTATGTGTATAACAGCAATACTTATTTATGCTCTATACTCAATTCTGGAACGTTTCACCCATTTTGTTGGGCTGTCTCCACACTTCTTGTTCTGAGAGGTATTTACACCTACCTTCTATGAAGGGGTAGCCCCAACACCTCCATGATGTTCTTCTCACAGGCAAGGAAATGGGGCAAGGCCTACATGAAGGACTTAATTATAGCACTGTGTTGCTATGGAATTGGCTAATGGAAAGACAACACAGACACTTTGGATGCAAGTAGAAAGTGGGAGACACCAATTTGTGCACAGGCCATTACCTGTTCATGAGCATTGCCTACAAAAGGCAAGCTGCTGCCTATGCAAATGTTGTTTACACAAAGACAGACTGCAATTACACAAACCTAAACATCTGCATTATTCTGAGGAAACTCTTCAGCACTATAACAGGTATGTCAATCAATAAAGCATGTAATGGAATGCAGAAGGGGGGATGCAATAATGTAACATAGAAAGTTAAACACTGGGTCACAACAACACTTCATGGACTCACATGTTCTGTCCCGCACCTATGGCCATTCCTGCTGGCCCTGTCTGCAGTGACATAAATCATAGCTCTGGCCCCTGAGTCACCCCAGCAAAGGTCAGTTCATGTATGACTAATATTGGAGTGTCTGTTGTCCACAACTGACTGTGACACTGATAGGCCAGCTACCTGGGATGCTGTAAATATTTATATGTTACCTGTGAATATGATATATATATGCTTATCTTACAAATGTAAGAGACTTATATAGGGTATGTGCATAGTAAGCAACTGGCTCAGAAATGTGTGTTGAACTGTTTGTTATATACTGAGTTCATTCCTTTCAACTGTCCAGAGTGTTGCAGACTGGCAACATGTTTGCCTCATATTTGTACTCAATGCCTCATACAGTTGTGTATTGTTTGGCAAATCATTGGCAACCCAGTAAAGCCTGAAGTCATAACATGATAACATACCTTTAAATGTCAGATGTCATATCCCATGGGGTATTCCTGTGAATACCAAACCATCTTTTCTAGCAACTAAGTGTGTTACAGCTAGATTTATAACATGTTACTATCTTCTGGCCTTTGCCCACCATCGATGTGTGCCTTTATGCAGATGTCTTGCTCTAACAGGATCTAGGAGTCTTAGCATGAAAATCATGTAATTGCAAGTTTACCTTGTCCTGGAGGATGCTGGCATCTGTCCAGTCACCGACACCTGGTTTGAAACTGTGGAGAGCACACTAACCTTGCCATGTTACTCATACCATCATACATTTAGACCCCAAATAGAGGGCTGCAAAGCCACAGGAGGTGGAGTTTTAAACATATCATACACATACACACCTCCAGACTGGCCAAACAGTGTGATGCACGGGAGACATCCCAAGTGTAGTTTACTGTTGACAAAACACCTACTCAAATCATAGCTAGCTACAGACCTCCAACCATGACTCTGGACACCCACTACACCTATCTGGACTTGGTTGAATCTGTGAAGATTCAACCATCTACCCTGCTCCTTGGCGACTTTAACTACCCAACCATAGTGTGCATTACCTATTCTACCTGAACATGAATGCACAGCGATTCCTCAGCTTTGTCAGTGGCAATGCATTGGATCAGCTGGTCAATACTACTACGACAGATGGAAATATCCTGTACCTGGTCATAACTAACATCAGTAGCCACTGTAGTACTCCTACAGTGTCATCCCCCTTGATAAGATCTGACCACAAAGCAATCACTGTTGAGGTCACCATCTCCTCTGCCACCACCTTGTTAGGGTCAAACAAAATAAGCATTCTGAAAATGACTATAAATCTCCACAGAGCAGGTAGAATTAGCTGTACAGCCACTGTCCTGTCAGTTGGAACTAGCAGTAGTGTCCAAGCCCACATCACAATACTATGTAAGCACCTACATAGCTGTATGGACTCAGCAATACCTGACAGGATAACATAATCTCCCTCAAGGTAGTGTAAACCTCTGTGGTGGACAACAGCAATACGTAAATACCATAATAGGTGGAAATAATTGCTGGACAGGGCCAAGAAGGAGCAGGTGTCTAATTGGAAGTAATGTCACCTTGGTCTGAACAAGCAAATAAGGTCAAAAGTGAATTACCCTAAGGCTATATTTGAGTGCAAATTGAACACATCCACCAAGGCCAGTCAGTAGGCCTTCCACACATATGTCTGCAATTCCAGAGGTAACACACACATTTTTTCTGTAGTGGTGGTCAGTAACACCACATACACATACAGCATAGATATAGCCAGCCTGCTGCAGATATGTTAAGTGTAAACATCACCCCCTCTCCTCCCATTGGCACACATGGACATGCACAGCACCTAACCCCCTCTCCTCATCATCAGGAAGAAGGTCCATAATGCCCTCTCAAAGGCAACACACAGAAGTCCCCATAGGCCTGATACCATCCCTGCCTGCATCCAACATAAACACAGGCATGAGCTCTCAGCTCCATTACACACTGTAGTCAACCAAAGCCGGAGCACCATTGTCATCCCAACTGCACAGAGGACATCTACTGTCATCCCTATACACAAAAGTGGTGCAATCCACTAACCCAGATAATCATATGCACATCAGCCTAACTAGCCTGATCTTAAAAGGGCATGGAAGGCAATATCCAGGACCTTATAAACAGGAGCATCAGCAACCTCAAAATGCTTGAGCCCGCACAGTGTGGTATTTTGAAAGGGAGATGAGGTACGTTAAACCTATTCAACTTCTCTGAAGCAGTCAACAAACACATGGATGAGGGGAAGATGGTGCACACCCCCTACCATCACCTAGCCCAAATCTCCCACAATAATCCACAGGTGGCCATGATACATAAGCCTACACAGCTAGGCTTCAACCTGTATGTTACCAGATGGGTAGCTAACTGGCTCAATGATATTACCCACTCAGTCAAAGTAGTGGAAGCCACCTCTAGTAGTAGACCCTTACAGTGTGGTATACCAAGGATTGGTCTGCGGTCATCTACTGTTTGAGATATATATGAATGAGGTACAAGACAAAACCAGTGGTCTGTGGCTGACCAGGTTTACAGATGGTTGCAATTTAGCCGCTGTGTTACATTCCCTTACTGATGTGAGCATCCTCCAAGAGGCCCTTACCCAAATTAATGACTGTTGCAAGAAGCATTGCCTCAAAATGAATGCCAGGAGATGCATCATTTTCCCTGTTGTGGTAGATGTCATCCACACCAATTATGACAGTAATAACAATGTACTGAGCATGCAATCAGGTGTGAGGCAACTTGTGCACCAAGGTTGGTAGCAACCTGACAGTTTCCCACCATGTGGGTACCATTGTATGGAAGGCTATCTACATGGCCCACCTCACAAATATGGGTATGTCATCCAGGAAATAAAACACACTTCAGTTTGAATAAATCTACCCATTTTAAAGGCTCAGTGGTTTACTGGTGTTGGTTCGGATCCATTGCTTATTTCATTAGTTTGTCTTTGCTTTTTGGAGTTGTATGTCATCCAGGAACCAAGAGGCCACAACATCCCTGTACTACACCCTTATAAGATGCATTACTGAGTACAATGTCTCCTTTGGCATGCATCTTGCCAAGCAAATGTAGCAGTTGCAGAGACCAGGCAAATCCAGGGTCTGCAACACCTATCCTATACAAATAGGCTGAAAGCCCTGTCCCTGTATCCAGTCTCATACAGACTGAATATAGGTGAACTGTGTCTGGCATACAAGGCCATTCCCAAACCAGCCTAGATGACATTTCTGCATATCTATAAGACAAAACCACTCACACAACATACACGCAAGGCCCTCACCTGGTTTGTGACATTCCTAGTACATATTGGCAGGATAGTGTAGTGTCCCACACAATACACTTCCTCCCCATGTGTAGCAGAGTACGTGTATAGCCCTCTTGAAGAAGAAGCTGGATGACTGCATGGGAAATGAATAAAATACCCCTGGGATCCTGCGTGTGTCCCAGTCGGACAGGGGAAACAGGTGCTGGCTTTGAAGGGACATGGGCAAACATCTGGGCCAGGCTTATGAGGGCATCACGGCCAATATCCTGGTATCATCTTATGAGGCTATGCAGTTACCACTGTATGTTTCCTGTATGTATTGCAGACTGTCCTGCACTGTTGCCTGACATAAATCCCTGTGAGTCTGAACTGTGTCGGTACTGCAGTTATAGTGTATACTCTTGTTCCTTCATCAGTTATCATCACAAATCGTTACACATCATCATTGTGTGTGGTCTGTCTGGCAGTAAGCCAGCTATTACAGTGCATGCATATGCACTTGGTGATACTGTATAGCTCACTCCAATAGCCTTTGTCTTGGTCACAATTACCATTTTGCTAATAGGCCCATCACACAGTAGGATTTCCCACCCTTTCTTGTGGGCCTTACAGTAGCTGTGAAAGATATAGATTGCAGCAAGCAGAACCACCATGCCCTGAAGGGCCCAAAGGTGTCAAAGCAGTGCCAGACTGTACCAGTAGTGTGTGTGTGTGTGTGTGTGTGTGTGTGTGTGTGTGTGTGTGTGTGTGTGTGTGTGTGTGTGCGCGTGTGTGTGTATCGGCAAACATAATACTGCAGGGTATTAATTACATATGTTGTCTTCCCCTCGCAGCTGAACAAGGGGGTTGGTGTCTTTCCCCCTCACAACCTGATGTCAGTATCTTAGTGGACTCCCATGATGATGGTGGTCATAATGAGGCACAGGTGGGGTTGTCAGTTCCTGAATCTGTGCCATTGTTTGGTATCCCACTTTCACCCACCATGTCCCTGCACACAGTCAGTATGCCCACACATACCCAGTCCCCAACAGCCGTGGATAATGGACAGGTGGAGGGTCATGACATGGAACAGGCTAGTGTATTGACTATGGTGAGTGTGAGTGTAGACACCAGCCATAGCCAGAGGGCAGGTGAGGTCACACACAAATGCAAATAGACAGGGGTGCTTGACAGAGGACTGTTGCCTGTCAAGCCCCCGTGACAAGTGCCACAGCAGGTGTCAACAGATGCATGTTATGGTCCATCATGGAGGCACAGCTGCATACTGACTGCATCACCAGGAGATGCTCATGATCATGAATGCAGTGCTTCCTGCCATGCTTGACAACCTCCATGGCATTTGTAATGCCATACATCATCTTGACTATGTCCTAGATAGACAGTGGGGTGACACATTGTCACTGCTTGACCGTGCAATGTCTGTGCTTGAGCATTTGGTGGGAGTAGGGCATCGGACAGGCGGATGTAGGTCAGCAACATGATCAGCTGAGAGCCCACGTGGCCATGTACATTCACAGTACCATAGTGGCAGTACCAACAGCACTACTGAAGAGAGGGTGCTGTCCACACCACACCAGAGCAGGCCATAGGCCTGTTGTCCTGGCCAGTCCCATCAGGGATGCAGATCCAGCAGACAGCAGCCACCATCAGGGAGTAGGACTGCATCTGTCCTTAAGCATGGTGGTGACAGTGACACTCCTGGCAGAACCAGTTCCCGCGTCCCTGCTGGGAGATGGTGAACCATACATCCTGCCATGTATGGTCCACAGTTGCCCAAAATAGCCCTGTGCTGGGCATCCACATGGCTTGATGATGTGCAGACAAACACTCACACATCCCTATCAAAGGTCAGTCACCACCAGACACGCACAGCTTTTCTGCACGGCCCAGGTGAACACCACCCCTCCAGACACACACACACACACACACACACACACACACACACACACACACACACACACACACACACACACACACACACACACACACACACACACACACACACACACACACATGATGTCAGCCATATGGCCCACCATTGGCCTCTAGCAATCCAATACTACATCCTATGCATGTGATGATACATGTGCCACAACCTTGTTATCCATACCATCGATGCACAGACATGCTTATATGGGTCTGATGCATAGAGTGACTATGGTACAGTGTAGCAATGTCATACTGTGTAAGGTGCTGTCTGCTGGCAGTAGTTATGGGTACACATTGAGGTGTATGTACCTTGTTAGCCATGATGCACCATTGCTGTTAGTATTGCCGACTGACTGTAGTGTCATGTACTGTATTCTGGGTGTTTTCCAGGTGTCTATGTGTCTGCAGGCTGTGGGCCTGCTGAAAAAATAGCAGTGATGAGTAAGGATGAGTGGAAACACAATGACCTTTTTGTAACCAAGTTATAGCAGTATTTGTACATGTTTACCAGGTGTGTTTACATGCAACAGTGTGTGAGGGGCAATTGTGGCAGACAATGTGACCTTGCATGCATACACATGACAACCACCTAGCCTTCGTACATGTCTCCAGGGTGTACTGTAGGACCACAGGCTCACATATACAGAGGAGGTTACTGGAGTACTGGCACTAGGTCTCTCACAAGCTTAGGCACTATTTTAACTGCAACAGATTCAGCTATCAGCACCTGTTGCCCCTGCCATTTCTGTCTCATTCACTCAACCATCATAGGTTCATAGGTTCATAGGTAGGTACTAGGCTATCTGCCCAAGGGCATTTATAAGCCTAGACAGAATGTGTTGGCTTTCGCCTCTCTTTTAGACTAGTTTCCTGGGCCTCTGTCCAGCAGGGCCACTGATGTGATCCCAGGTGTATATTTACAATTTCCCATCCACTAATCAAGATTTCTCTTGAAGACAGCCAGTGAGGGGCTCTGCCTAATATAGATTGGGATTCTATTCCAGAGTGAGGGAAGTCTCTGGGACAGGAATCTATCCCTCCAGCATGTCCTATTTATTGCTGTGCTGAGGTTTAAATCCCTAGAGCATGTGGTTCTAAGAGATTTGGTTTTCCTTAGGTGGAGCATGTCCATTAATTCAGGGTTTGACATGGCCTTGTACATAAGGCAGAGGTCTCCTCTGAGGAGGCGGTAAGCAACCGAGTAAAGATGGAGTTTCTTCAGCCAGGCTGCATAGGGCATCTGTTTGAAGCCCATGATCCTCTTGGTGAGGTACTTTTGTGGTCTTTCCAGCTGTTGCAGGTGTTGAGTAAGGTACATCCCAAATGGGGCATTGTACTCTATTATGGGTCTGATGAGCGATGAGTAGAGGGGCACAATAACCTCTCTTGATCTAGATGTGAACCCTTTTGTGATTAAGTGGGCTACATAGAAGGATTTTCTAACCACTTTGGTAATGTGGTTATCAAAGGAGAGGTTGCTATCGATTGGGTCCCCAAGTCCCTAATTACATCTTCCGTACTTAGTGGATTACCTCCTATGTGATAGTTTGTGGGCACTTTATTTTCCCAAAGGGGATGACTATGCACTTTTTGGTATTTAGCTTAAGTCCATGATTCTGACACCAGGTATTCGTCTCCGTGAGACCTTTCTGGATAATGTCTGTATCAGTCGGGGAGTCGATTATGGCCCCCAGTTTGCAATCATCTGCGAATGTGGTCAGCCATAGTCCTCCCATGCTTGCCTGTACCTCAGAGAAGTATATACTGAACAGGAGGGGTCCCAGGACTGAGCCCTGAGGGACTCCACTTGTAACCGGTTCAGAGGAGGACAGCACCCGCAACTCTCACCATGTGAGTGCTATCTATGAGCCAGTTTGCAACCCATCTTGTGACATAGGGGTTAATGTTCAAGCTGGTGAGCTTTTCTATAATGCCAGAATGGGGAATGGTGTTGAAAGCCTTTGCGAGGACCAGGTAGGCTGTGTGGACTACATTTCCCTCATCTATGGCCTTGGTAACTGTTTCAAAGAAATCAACCAGGTTTAGGAGGCATGATCTGCCTTTAACAAAGCCAAATTGGGTAGGGTCCAGTGTCTGGAGGTTCCCAATGTCTTTGTTAATATCTTCCATGATGATGCGCTCCATGGCTTTGCAGACCAAGCTAGTCAGGCTTATAGGGCGATAGTAACCGGGATCCATTGTTGCACCACCTTTGTGGAGCGGGATAACTGTTGCTGTATGCCATTCTTTGGGTACATAGCCTGTGGTGAGGCTGAGCTTGAAAAGTGAGTTTAGGTGAGGGGTTAGTTCCTTTTGGAGCTCGTGTAGGACACAGCCTGGGATGCCATCCAGTCCCATTGATGCTGTGTTCTTGGCTTTGGAAAGGGATGTTTTCACCTGAGTGTCTGTGATGTCTGGGGCTCTACAATCTTCTGGAATGGACACGGGCCCTTTAGGGGGGTAAAGTTTGCAATGAACCTGTTAGCCACAATGTTGGCAATTTCTGTTGGTTCAGTGTATTTTTTGTCATTTTGCACTAGCTCAGAGCAGATCTGAGTGCTGCCACTTAGATTCTTGACATAGCTAAAGAAGGCTTTGTGATTATCTTTAGCTTCTTTGGCAATTTTTCGTTCGAAGTTGGCCTTGGATGATTTTATGAGGGATCGTAGTTTCTTGCTGGTACTGATTAGGGATGCCTTCCCTTTTTGGGATTTTGCTCTATCATGTAGTAGTTTGCTCCTTCTGTTGTACAGCTTATTTATGGCTGGGGTCCACCAGACTGGTTTCCTCATTTTGGAGGAGTGAGTCTTTGTTTTACTTGGGATGGCTCGATCCATGCATTCCTGTAGATGCACATAGAATGTGTTTGTGAAGGATTCTGTGGTTTGGGCAGCATTATCCTTTACTAATGGGGCTTTGAAAATTTCCACCTCGGTCTTGAGAAGTGTGAAGTTTGCTTTTGAAAAGTTTTTTACAGTTGTTTCCTTGACTGGGGGCGGGGAAGGAATGTGGATGTGTAGTGTGATTAGTTTATGATCTGATCTTACCAGCGACAGGTTTACCTCTGGTGTGGAACATTGGTCACCCATATTGGTGATGATCAAGTCCAATATGTTGTCACCTCTCATGGGAGTGGTAACCAGTTGTTCCAGGGTGTTTGACTTTATAAACTCTAGAAAGCATCGGGCAAAGGAGTTTATACTTGAGTAGTTTTCCCAGTCTATGTTTGGGTAGTTGAAATCACCCAATATCATGGTGTTGGGTAGGATCTTCATATTTTCCAGTGTTCTCAGGAATGCTGAGTGGGGGTCTTGAGACAAGGTGGGTGATCTGTAGCAGGCTACAAACTGAAAGGCAGTTTTGCCCACTGTTAGTTCCACATGGATGGTCTCCGAGGCCTCGTGCTGTGCTACAAGCTTGGAGGTGTGGGAATCCTTGATGAAGATGGATACTCCACCGCCTTTTGTATTTCAGTCTGGGTTCTGGGGCCGAAAGGTATGGTATGAGTTATAGCCTATTAGTGCTGAGGTGCTCTCTGGAGCCTTGAACCAGGTTTCTGTTACTGCACGTAAATCAATTCCATCCTTGCTGAGGAGTGCCTCGAGTGCGTGCATTTTGAGGTTTAGACTTCTGGCATTGAGTAGCATTACCCTCAGTTTTTTGTTGCTTGTGTTGTTTACGGAGGTGGGTTTGTCTTTTGAGCCTTGCCTAAAAAAGGTACTATGGGGCTGGCAAGAGCCTTGACCAGTATTCGAAAGCCCAAGGGTGAAAGGTGCAAGCCATCTCTTGCGAAGCAACGTGGCTTGTCGAGCATGTCATCCCAGGCTGACAAACACTGGATCCCCTTTGAATAACACCAAAAGCTGAGCCAATTGTTACAATCGATCATTTTATCTTTATACTGTGGCATCATTCTTGGTGAGGGCAAGATGCTACTCAGGGTCAGGGTCATACCAGCCTGGGCTACATGATCAGAGACCTCCTCTATGTCTCTTTTCATGTAGGCCAGGGAGGTATGTCTCAGGTCGTTTACACCAACATAGACAATGACAGAGTCATATTTGTACCTGTTATCGAGTGACCTGAGTGCTTGTGTTATGTGTCAGATCCTGGCACCCGACAGGCAGCTTACAGTAACCTTTTCCTTGTTCAGTCTAGTGAGTGGGACGTCAGTGTGCCTGACAATAGAGTCTTCTATTACTAGTGTATTGGGTGTATTGTTTAGCCTTAAGGGCTATGATTGCATGGCACACTGACTTTGTGAAGTATGTGTTTTGTGGCTGTTGTTGGGGGATGGAGGTTGTTTGGATGTCTACTTTGGAGGTGTCTGCTGCTTAGGCAGATTTCTATTTAGAGCCTCTGAGTATGTTTTTGTGTATTTATGTGTGTTATTGGCCGGTGCCGATATGATTGGTCTATGTGAGACTGGTAGTGTGGTGCAAGTGTTTTCCTTCTCCTCATGATTGACTGTTCCAGTCTTAGGTTGAGAGAGCTTGGCCTCCAGTCTGGCTGTAAAGTTGCATATCTCACATACATTTGTGTTTGTTGGAAGGAGGAGAGGGTTGTCTGTGTACATGATGCAATTGTGGCATTGCCTCAAAATGCCCAGATTCACAAGCTGGACTAGAAAGTACACCTGAAACTGCCCTTTGGACATGCCTGCACACATAAAGTGAAGTTTTACTGATTGTTCGGTTAGGGACAAATAGAGAGCCCTGTACTTCTATATAGTATAGGGGGTATAGTGCTAGCATTTATTAGTGCTTACTAAGAGATTTGGGCAAGTGCTGGACTGCAAAAAAAACTGTTTAGAGTGCTTAAGTTGAAAGTCTGACTCGTTCCAAGAAAAAAATTGAAGAGCAGACTTTGTGGAGCCGGGAATAGTTTAATCTTAGCTAAACGGTGCTGTGCTGAGGTGCACGATGCGCAAAACCATGCAAACCGCACAAACGCAGGTTTTTAAAACAGGTAGATGAAAGAGATAGAAATTAGCCCAAAATGGCCAATAAACTACTAGTTGCCAGGCTGAGACCACTCCATGCAGTAGATGAGGGTATATCTGGTACTGTGTGTGACAGGTTTGGGGTATGCATTCCTGACACAGGTCAGCCTGTGTTAGTCTAACCTGACAATCACCAAAATATGTGTCTGCTATCTCATATGCATGTCTGGCTTCTTGTGCTGGTAGTGCACATAGAGTCATAGTCCTGTATATGGGGCAGCTGAGAAAGGGCTGAGCACAGCCCCTACCTGCAGAGTTTTATGAACAGTAGTGCTAGATACATAACACAAATAGCACAGCGGTACTGTAGTGTGGCAGTGTTTGCCACCACTATTGAAGTGGGTGAAAATTGCAAGGGCTGTTAGTATTGCCAAGGGTGGGTTCAGAGGCCCTTAACATGTTACAGCCATTTGAGACACACACACACACACACACACACACACACACACACACACACACACACACACACACACACTGCTGCATGGGGACATGCATTGAAAGACACATGCACATGGAGGTGACACTTCTCAGAGTAGATGGCTTACCCATCTATTAATGTACAATACACAGTGATATGACCATTGCATGCACCACATTGGATTGGTGTTAGAAACTGTGTAACTATGCTTTTACGGTCGATGACATCTGTATGGGCTGACGCTAGATTGGCAATGAGGGAGTTCACAGTGTGAAAGAGGTGCACAAAATGGTATAGCCATCACATACACACACACTAAAGACAGCCACAGGGGCTGTGCATACAGAAACACATACACAGTTGCCAGTAGACATATTGGTAACCCTACATATCCACTTGCATGTACTATAGTGCTGCGCACACATGACATGCTCCACATAGATTATATGCCTGGGACATAACACACAACCTCTTACAATGGGTAATCTTGTGAATGCCTTCATGGTTGGTGAGATAACCCACCAGACATAGCAATTTGTCTCATCTACCGCTCCTACAAACCCGCATGAGAGACAGACTTTGTATCAGCATGCTGTGTCAGTCAGGTAGGATGTCTGATGCTAACAAGTGTATCACTATAGTAACTGTGACATATTTGACAATGATATCACAGGTATGCTCATTGTTAGGGGACATGGCCACATATAGGTTGCAAACGTGGATATCTCATGCACATCTGTACAGATGACTGGTATGGGCTATATAGAGTTACATGGTACATGTGAGGCAGATGTTATTAACAGGGTATTTAAAGTAATGTCATGGGTAGGGGGTCAACAGGCCTTAAAATGGTATAACCTACACACACAACAACTACAGAGGATAAGCTTCACACACACTACTATAATTTTCAGTACTGAGATTAGAATCCCTACCTATTTACTTATTTCCACTATAGTATTACACAGTTATTGCACATGCCACAGAGGTTAGAGAGCTGACATGTGTATACAGGTACATCTAAGATAAATGGCATCATCAGGCCTTGTAAAGTAGAGCAATGAGACATGTACTGGGTGGTACAGGCCTCAAAATGGTACACCCCACACCCAAGAGGATATGATTCTTACCCAAACACAAATGGATGATGTGATTCTCTCTCTCTCACACACACACACACACACACACACACACACACACACACACACACACACACACACACACACACACACACACACACACACACACACACACACACACACTGTCACAGTTGCCAACATTGAGTTTAGAACCCCTACCTATCTAGCTATGTGTACTACAGTGCTATGCATTTATCATAAGTGCCACAGAGCTTATAGGATTTAACTGTGTTGCAAGGTATTTCTAAGGTGATTACATCAAGAGCCCTTGTAAAGCATGATAATGGGAAATGTACTGGGTTGGAAGGACATCAAAATACATTACCCTACAAACATACTCACCTACAAGCACTTTCACACACGCACACACACACACACACACACACACACACACACACACACACACACACACACACACACACACACACACACACACACACACACACATTTGCCACAACTGAGTGTGGAACTCCTGTCTATCAAGCTATCTGTACTATACTGTTATGTAGTTATTACATGCACCATGGAGCTTACAAGGCTGAGTGCTGTCCAAAGGTACTTTTAAGGACAAAGACATCAGCAGGACTGCTAAAATAGGGCACTGGGAAGTGTAGTAATTGGAAAAGTCCAAAGGTACTTTTAAGGACAAAGATATCAGCGGGACTGCTAAAATAGGGCACTGGGAAGTGTAGTAATTGGAAAAGTCCTCAAAATACTTCATCTTACAAACATAGACACTTATGAACTCTTGTGCATACACTTATACACACACATTTGCCAGAACTAAGAATAGAACCCCAGCCTATCTAGTTATTTGTATTATAGTGTTATGCAGTTATCACATGCACTACACAGCTTAAAGGGCTGACAAGTGCCTAAATGTACTTCTAAGGGGAATGACATCATCAGGACTGCTAAAGTAGGGCACTGGAATGTGTTCTGGGTGGGAAAGTCCAAAAAAATACTTCATCCTACAAACACACATACATATTTGCCAGAACTGGGAAAAGAAACGCTGCCTATTTATTTATTTGTACTATAGTGTTACACAGTTATTGCACACACTACAGAGCTTATATGGCTGACAGGTGCCCAAAGGTACTTCTAAGGTGAATGACATCAGCAGAACTACTAAAGTAGGGCACTGGGTAGGAAAGTCCTCAAAATACTTCATCCTACAAACATACACACTTACAGAAACGTTTTCCAAGTCTGGAAATAGAACTCCTACCTATATAGTTATTTCTACTATAGTGGTATGCAGTTATCACACACACTACAGAGCTTACAGGGCTAACAAGTACCCAGTGGTACTTCTAAGGTGAATGACATCAGCAGGACTGCTAAAGTAGGGCACTGGGATGTGAACTGGGTGGGAAAGTCCTCAAAATACTTTATCCTACAAACATACACAATTACGAACACTTGCAGGCAGACACACACACACACACACACACACACACACACACACACACACACACACACACACACACACACACACACACACACACACACACACACACATTTGCCAGAATTGGGAATAAAACCCCTACTTATTTAATTATTTGCACTGTACTGTTACATAGTTATTGCATGTGCCAGGGAGCTTATAAGGCACGGGCTGTGCAACGGTACTTCTTAGGGGAATGACATCAGTACAACTGCTAAAGTAGGGCACTGGGAAGTTTACTGGGTGGGAATGGCCTAAAATTGTTTCATCTATAAACAAACAAACAGACATACACACACTTACATTTGCTAGGACTGATATTAGAACCCCTTCCTATCTAGTTATTTGCATTGCAGTATTACACACTTATCACACATGTTACAGAGTTTATAAGGCTGGCAGGTGTCCAATGATACTTCTAATGTAAATGACAGCAGCAGATCTTGTGAAGTAGGGCAATGGGAAGTGTACTGAGTGAGAACAGCCTCCTACTACTTACACCTACAGAGACACACAGACACACACAAAGGCAGATATTATAACCCCCACCTTAGTACTATTACAGAATGGAGCTCACCCTCATGATGGCATGTGCGACTGGTTACAACCAGTATGCCACTGTCCACAGCTGGACATCACTCTATGCCATTCAGGGTATCCCTGTGTATGACTCACTATCTGTGTCTCCCTGTGTGTCTCTCTCTCTATCTCTGTCTGTCTCTCTCTCTTCCCCATGTCTGCGTGTGTATGCTTGACATATTGTTATATGTTGCCCTTATATATGTCTGTGTATCACATGCAACAGATGCAGATATATCACATATGGGCCACCTACAGCTAGCTGAGGGTAATCCTGTCTGATGGGTGTATGTAGGGACAGTTAAGGTGTACATAGCTGTCTGTATGCAAAGACATATATACACAATACAGTCATATAATCCAATGTGGGTTCCCACATGGCCTGTGATTCTCTAACTGTAGGAGCATGCCTAGTATGACCTTCTATAGTGAGAGTAGGACTCCATTCCAGAGATAGTTGTACTCCAGTCTGAGGTTTTGTGTGCTACAGCCATACCCCTTAACAGTAAACAGGACTTTCCTAGAGGTACTGGATTAGTTTTAGCAGACATTTTCTGACATATCTGAAGTTTGACAATGGAATGTATTGTGTCATTACCTAGTGACACACATCCTCAGATCATCACAGTGAATTACCAGAGGAATACAAGATGCATGATGCACAGACCAATATTATGAGCCAGACTATATACATTCTGGCCCAAAAGGGCCAGTTGAGAGGTGTGGCTACAACCAGTTGACTAGTGAAGCAGTGTAAACAGTCCAGCAACTTGGTGATATACTGGCTGGGGATCTCCTGCTTGTGTGGTATTCTTCTATCCTGAAAAGCCATATCCTGGTGTGGCCATACCTCTCAACTGCACATTTTTTGGCAGATTGTCCAGGTGTATGTCTAGAAGTTTCATCCAGTCTACATAAACTTGTGTTTTTGTGGCAAGTTAGTTGCATATAATTGAAGACCAACATTACAAAATAATGACAGTCATTAGTGTTTCAGACTTCATAACCTTCAGACAATTGCTGATAATGCAAAACCTGTTATTCTACTAGCTTTCTCGGTATGTAAGGGCAATATTTACAACATGTGCCTATCATTGGGCCTTTGTCTCGCTTTTATTTATGACCTTGTCCAGATGTCTTGCTGTTAGAGGTTGGGAGTTATAGGTGTGGGTACAGAGTGCATTCTACTGTGCATAAATGTCCATTATATGTGTAGTATATTCCACATAGCACTGTGACTTGCAGGTATGTCAGTGGCAGAGCAGTGCAGAGTAATGTGATGAACCACTGACAGACAGTTGTGTATAGGTTGATAGTCTGCTATGACATTAGTAGGGCATTTGCCCTGAAGCCCTCATAATCCACACAGATGAGAGTGTAGCCCATGTTACGACATGTCAGCACACAGAGCCCCTGTCCAGCAGGGACACAGGTGGAAGCACAGGACTGTATTTTGTGTTTCCTGTGCACTTATACAGGGAGCACATCACTAGGAGTACTGAGGCACTTGGCTTGCTGTTGACAGAGAGTATATTCTACAGATGGAGTGTGTGGAAAACATACCAACAATTCATAGTGCCATCACAGTCCAGGTTGATGCTGCGCCTACAGGTTGATGGAGTGGGCCTTGAGTTCCAGATGTGCAACAGTCCCATCAAAGCAGGATCTGTATTGCTTTGTATGCCAGACAGTGGTCACCTCAGCAGACTCTGTATGGCACTAGGTAGAGGGACAGTACTGTTAGCCTATCTGTGTAGGGTAGGTGTTTGGGGTTTGGGGTAAGGCCTTAGTGTTTACTGGACCCTGGTATGTAGAGTCTACATGGTCTGTGGTGTGTAGGCTTGTGTAGTTCTCATGTTATTTTGCCTCTGAGGTGTCCATTGTTTGGGTTTATGTTTTGTTGCAGACCTCCACTTACATGAGTTTGTGTTGTGTATTTGCAGGTGATGCATACTGACTCCATACACTGCATGGAACCTGTGTTACTGCACAATTTGTTCTGGTGTACACATTCTCCATTTGTCTGGCCAGTGGTTCCCCTTCCCCTTATGTGCATCTCTTTGTCCTTCTGTAGTCCAGTCACAGACTTTGGCCACAGTGGCTGCTATGTATTTGTAATTCTGATGTGAGCAGGGTACATTCAATTACATCACACACAAGGTTGTGGACTTCATACCTCTGAGTGTACCTATTTACCAAGTTGTCCATCATTGCACCACTCCATTTGCTGTGGTCCTTAGACAGTTTGTGTTGCTATATGTTATTATGAGGCTACATGTGGGCCTAGCTGTCTTACCGTCACAGACTGACAAGTGGACAGGCACAAATATGACAGTCAGACAAAGGTCCACACGGGTACAGGGTGTTAATCATATTCTGCCAACATAGACAGTTGGGAGACCGGTTTGGTAATTGCTTGTTTGCTTTTATGGGTATGATGTCTGCTTCCCCACTGTCTGCCAGTGCTGTTTTGAATGATCCCTTTCTTGTTTTGCAAATACTTGGCAGGCAAATGCAATGTTAGGACAAGCAGAACAGAAGTCCAAGGCATACTTGTGCTCCTTCTGTGACAAACTGTGTCATTCAAGGGGTATAGCTGTTGGCCAGTGACATGTTGGCAGTGCTGACACAGAAAGGTGGCAGCCTTTTATAAACTGGCAGTACACTGACCTTCAGGTACCTGGTGTCCTACTAGGCACCATACCTCTCAACTTCTGAGAGTCAGACATCTGAACAAAGCCATGAGTAATTGGGAGACAGCGGCATAAATATAGGAACGAGTGCAAAGGGCCAACTCCAGTGATATCTATTTAATGGTGATGTTTGATGTACAAAATGTATTCACAGTCATTAATAATGACTATGGCACAGCAGCCATCGGTCAATTGTTGAAGGATAGGGAAGTTGCTGACCAAAGGATTGAACTTGTAAAAACCATGTTAACTATGGTCTTGGAAAATAATGTGTTTTTGGGTTTGCAACAGATATATAGGCAAGCACAGGGTGTAGCCATGGGCACACCCTGTGCTAATACGTATGCTAACCTAGTACTTTTCTTTTGGGAAAAAGAATTCATTTTTAATAATATTGATTGGATGCCATATATTAGGTTATACAAAAGGTTTGTGGATGTTGTCTTTATTTTATGGAGGGGGGGAGGCTATGTTGGAAGATTTCATTACTTACTTACATTCCACCACTACATTTTTTAGGTTTACTCAGAAATCTTCTTACACAAAGTTGGATTTTTTAGATGTTTATATAGAGCAGACCAGTGAAGGCTTTTCCACAAGCCTATACAGGAAGCATTGTTGGAAGAACACGCTGTTGTCATTCGATAGTATGCATCCACGTTATACCTTTCCCAATATTGTGCAACGACAATTAGGGAGGATCTCTAGAATTTGCACAGATGATCCCTGTTTTGAAGCTGAGGTGGATAGGTTGAAGGGTTTTTTACATGAAAGAGGATACCAGGATAACATGGTGAATAAGGTTGTTGATAGAAATAAAAATAAGAGGAGACAGAGTTATAAACCTTGGTTACACCGCTTAGAAGCTGAGGATACTGCATGCTCTAATGAAGGTTTAAGTAGCTATAAGCATAAAATTATGTTTACTTACAGTAGTAATATTAAAGAGATAAGTGAGATAGTTAAGAAAAACTGGAACATTTTAGTTAGTGATGACAAAATTAAGAGCATTGTAGGCACAAATCCCAGTTTTGGATATAGGAAGAATAAGAATTTGAAAGATATTCTATGTGGAGAGTGTTCCACTACTAAATCAATGTTTAAATCACAAGCAGGTAGTATACCATGTGGAATGTGTAAGGCTTGTGCATATGTCAACAAGGATTCGACTTTCATACATCCAGTTACAGGTAGAGCCTTCTTTTTGAAGGCTAGGGCCACTTGCAGAACTAAAGATATTGTTTATTTGGTGAACTGTGGATCCTGTACCTGCTTTTATGTAGGAAAAAACAAACAATATGCTTAAAGTAAGGATTTTACAACATCTTTCTGCTATCAGGAATCGAGATACACATAATGCCTTATTTAGACACATAGAACATAATCCAACTCACAACTTTACATTTAGGGCAATAGTAAATGTCAAACTAAATAATAGAGGGGGTGACATTAAACAACTTACAGAATTAATAGAATCCAAGTGGATTATAGAGCTAATGGCTCATAGAAGGCCGGGCTTGAAAGATGTCATCCCTATGAAACCCACCCTAAAAAATAGGCGGGTATTTTATTAACAGCCCATTGTTAGGCTTTGTGTTTAAAATTGTGTAATGGCATTCTTGTTTTTATTTGAAGAAGGGTTAACACCCAAAAGCGCTTATCCTTTTGCAGTTTTGGCTTGTTCTATTAGAGATTTTTAATAAAACATTTGGATATATAGCGGTGTCTTTCCAAGGATTTTTTGTTTCTGAGTTTCAGACTTCATACTCTTCATAGCCTTACTGGAACTGCAAGACCTGCTGTGCTATCACTGTGTAAGTCTGTAGGGGGATATTTTATCATTGTTGCCATTTGTGGGACTTTTCCAGACATTTCTTTATGGATTTCTACAGCTGACTTGCTGGGTGAGGCTGAGGGGTGAGTATGGGACCCCCACACTGACATCCATGCCTGTGACCCATGACCCCCCAAGTTAGTTGGCCCCCCACATATACTGCAGTGGGATTTGTCATCTTGGTTACTACTGCATAGTGTGAGTTAGCCAGTATTGGCCAAACATTTCCTGGTGTCCCACATAGCTGAGAGTTGTCTGCTGCTATCCCAGTAGGCCAACTAATTTCCTTGCATGCATGCAGCAATACCATAGATATGCTACCACAACATACTGCTCCATTCATTTATTGTTAAGATGACTGACTTACCTTTGGCCTGCGGCAGTTGTGAGGATGGTGCTTCAGGGCTGCCTATGTCGGATGCACGTATTGCACTGCTTATACATGGTAAGGTACAGGTAGTGTGAATTGTGTGGCATCCATTTTACTGTGTATGCAAGTCAGAGAGAGGTGTCAGTCCCTGGGTCCCTACAGTGTCAGTGTGTGTGCTATGCATTGCCTCTTTATCAAGGCCATAGCATTCTGGGCATGCCTTCATCTACCTACAGGAGCTGGCTCAGGGATTCCTCCTCAAAGTCTCCCTGTACCTGTGGGGACCTTAGCAATGGTGGGGGACTGTGTTGCCCTTCCCCGTGCTGTCCATGATGCAGTTGTTTCCACAGGATCATATTGTGTAGCATGTCACATACTATGAACATGTGTGCACATGTAGCTGGAGAGTACTGCAGGGATCCATCAGATAAGTCACGGTAGAGCTACCGTGACTTGAGCATCCCAAAGACATGCTCTATAATCATCCTGGTGTGTGCGTGTGCCTCATTATGGTGTTCTTGAGTGGGTGTGTCTGAATTTCTGATGGGTGTCATTTTCCATGGCTCCAGTGCAGAGACAGCATCCCCAACTAGATGGCCATATGGGATGTCCCCCCTGGCAAATTCCTGGTACAGCTATGAGGAATGCCAGAAGTGGGAGTCATGATAGCTTCCAGGGCTGCCAGCGCACACATTAATGATAATTCCCTGGGCATTGCACATGACTTGTCAGGTGATGGGGTGAAAGCCCTTGTGGTTTACATATACCCTACCCTGTTCACTGGGTGGTGCCTTGATGTGGATGTGCATGCAGTCTATGGCATCTGCTACACGGTGGAAGAGGTGCATATTGCTGGTCCTCTCCTCATGGTGGCTGGGGATGTAAATGTGCTCACCAGCATGTAGTAGCATGGCATCTAGGAACTGGTGGAGTACCTTGGACCCAGATGCCTGTGAGACCCCCATGATGTCCCCAGTAGGTCTTTGGAAAGTGGCTACACATACCTTGGTATCGACTGAGATGGGTCCCCCTCTGTTGGCTCTGGTTCTGAGGTGAGGCCAGCACAGCTTGATAAGTTGCTGAAGTATGTCCCTGTCCACCCTGTAGTGCTTTACTATCTCCAGATCATGTAGCCCCTGGTAGGTTACCCTGGGTCTGAACACTCTTCTCCTCATCCTCAGGCTGGGGCAGTTGTCAGCATTATCCTCCTCACCACCCTCAGCCTCTAGCACATACTGATGTATCAAAGCAGCAGCCCCTAACATTTTGCCAGTTAAAATTCCCCCGAGTGTGTATACCAATGGTGCAGAGTTTGTGGGAAAAAACAGACTGAAAGGTGTTTGCATAGTTTATACTGTTGTGCTGCAGATGCTGCCTGTATGATTGGCTGACTAGGATACATTCCTCCTGCCAGATAGATTATTTGTAATTAATTGCTTTTATTCTGCTATTTCCCATTTTTTTCCCTTCCCATTTCCACCCTTTCTAAGGCCCATGGTGTGCCGTGCAAACCAACTGCCCAAATGTAAACAGTTCTGGTATTTTTTTTTTTTAAGAGCAGGTGCACACCACACAAACCTGTTTAGCTGCACTAAACACTTTTAAGCAGAAATGCCCCCCCCCCCCTGATGCAAACATGCTCCATATTTCATGGAATAAGTAGATACAGCCTCAGACACGCACCCTTGCTTAGCTGTGTTTAGTTAAGATCAAATGGAAGCCATGGAGCTCCAATGTGCTTACGCCAAGCATGACACACCCCTTTTTATGTCAGCTGCTTCTCCTGCTTACACCACTGCCTTATAGCTCCTACATGGTTAGGTGCATCCAGACAATGGTCTCCCATTTTGGTATTAAGTAAAATTTAGTCATTTTCATACCCCACTGCCCTAGTCCCTTGTTACACCACTACACCAGCGCATTTTTACTTAGCAAACAGTGTTACCTGTTATTGTTTTGATTCTGCATGCTATACACTATAATGGCAAAATGCAGATTTTACTTAAAATTGTTTTTTCACATTTTTTTATTTTCAGCACAATCTTGTTTGTGAGCTGCTGCGCTATGCTTAAATGGCTGAAACCGGCCAAAAAAAAAAAACTTTGATTTTTATAATTTTGCAAATCTTTTCCATGCCAATAGCCATATTTGTTGGCCATTGGCATGCGTACTGATTATAATACATGCTTTATTTTGAGCTGTCATGCCCCCATTTTGATTTTTGCAGAAATGTACATGGTCAGTAACTGAATATGTTTCTGCAACAGACACTGTTCTGTCACAGATGTCTGCCTGATTACTGAATTGCTAATTTACACCTCATTTGCATGGTTTTCACCAGCAAATGAGGTAATTAGCATTATTCAGTGGTGTCCATGCTAAAATAGTGCTAGGAGGCTCGTGGACACCCCAGCCTTGTTTAGTGAATCGCTCGGCAGCAATATTCCATGCAGAAGTCGCTGGACTATTCTGGCATGTAGAAAACAAAACACTTTATTGAATCCTAGGGTTATTCTTTGTACATTTATGTAATGTATTTACTGATCTGATATTGTTAATCCTCATTCATTCCTTATGTGTGGGTAGTCGGTTCCGAACTCGGAACCGAGCTGGCCATATTCCAAGCTCGTGCCAGCTACAAACTCTCGAGCTAAACTCTTACCCAGAATTCCCCACTCCCTGTTACCTCAGATTTCATTTGCCGCATCGCCATTTGGTCGTGTCAAGCTACTTCTCTTGAGCCTTGAGCTAAGTACAATATTTTTCTTCATACTAAGTTCTAAGACAGCTTTTTGACAGAAAAGTTATTATATAGTTATCTCTTACCTTATTGCATTTAGCGACTACCCTTTTTTGAATCCTTTTCAATTCCTTTCCTCTTCTTTTACTGCAAGGTAATTTCTTTTTTTATCATCATTGGTAAACCCTCTTTCCTTCTTACCTTTGGGTAATTCTTGTACCATTGCTGGTATTTTTCTGTTTTTTTCCTTCTTTCTTTCTAACATGGCAGATAAAAAAGGTAGTTCAGGGTATAAAAGATATTTAGATTGTGGCCATAAATTACCTACTTCAGATGCACATTCCCTGTGTGTCTATTGCTTGGGTGTGCCTCATTTAACAGTTGACCCGCCTTGCGGGATTTGTACGAATTTCTCTAACAGGATGTTAATTGACAGAAAACATAAATGAATATTGAATGGGCTACTTAAATCTCCTTTTACAGAGGCTATTTCTGGGTCGGTGGCTTCAACCCCTCCAAGATCCCATAAGAAAAAGAGTGATGACCATAAAAAGACCAAGTCTCTTCCTTCGTCCCCAGCTGGCCAGGAACCAAGACCCAAGAAAGCTAAGGTTTCCAGTTCGAATTTGACTTCTTCAGCTCCAGCGCTTTCAGTACCTAGACCTTCGGCACTGAGGCCATCGGCACCATCTGCAACTTTTGCACTGACTAGCATGCCCCATACTGCATCGGTACTGAGGAGCTCCTCAGTTCAGACTCCTTTACCAGCACCGACTGTCCAGTCGATGCAGACTGTTATGACATCGATGGATGTTTCGACTCCCATTACTTTTTCAGCTCTGACAACTTACCCGGCACTGACTACCCTCTCGGTACCGATCATTCAGTTTTTATCACCGATTTTTTCGGCTCAAGTCTTAGCGCTGACAACCACTTCAGTACCGACTTCATCGTCGGTGCAGACCATGCCTTCGGCACTGATGATTTCCTCTGTGCAGACACCTGTAGTTCAGTCCTTTACAGCCCCGTTGTTCTCAGTGCAGACATCCCCCATGGTGGGCACCGAGCTTGCTCCATCCTTGGATAGACCTGACTCTCCCTCAGCCATGTCCATGAAATCCACTAGAAGCCTTTCTGAACACGATGTGTTGCGTCTTGTGGATCAAGTGCTTTTGGCCAGAGGTATCCTACACCTCAGGACCTATCCTTCCTCGGGAGGTGATCACCCTTTATCAAAGACCCCTACTTATTCTCCTCCTTCATTGCCTTTGAATCCCCTTGATATAGCACAGTCTTCCCCCACTATGGTTCTCTTTATGGACCTCACTAAGGAGCCACAGTTGCCTTTGTGGCAGGAGAGTTTTGCCACGACCCAGGATGTCAGCTGTGGCATATGTAATTTGATGTTTCACAGCAATCCAGGGACTTCGGGTCGGCAGACTGAGCCACTTAGGAGACGGGAGACCCCTGCCCTGGGCACCCACCCCTCTTCAGGTGGACCGGCCTTCCAGCTAATGGAGAAGGCTCTGGTGTCAGTTGGTGATCCTGTGCTATCACTCTCCCCACCCTCCTCTGGACCGCAATGTACACAAGTCACTCCTAGCAGACACAGGGCACAAGGGCCTCGGGATATACTCCCACAGGAGATCCCTTTGGCACTGTCTTTCCCAGCTTCTCCCTCTGAGGAAGATCATCAAAAGAGCTCATGCAAGAGGAAGCACATGGACTCCACAGAGGAGTCCCTAACTGAAGACACAGACTTTGATGATGGGGAAGGGTCCCCTCGCTCACCCTCTGAGGTATCCTTTGGTGATATTCTTGAAATTCTTAAACAGAGAGGTGACTGACAGCCCTCTAACCCAACCTATGAAGAGTCTGTGTTCCTGCAGGCCTTTCGTTCCCGGCCCCCTACTTCCTGGGTTACTCCACCTGCCAATGAACTTGTCCAGCTCATTGTGCAATGTGCATGGAAGGCTCCTGACACCATTGAGGCCATTCCCCGGAGGCCAGATAAGATTTTGTCCCCTCCTGCTACTGATCCCCATTGGTCCAAATGTCTTCCTGTAGATGCTTTGGTGGTGGCAGCTGCAACTAAAAAGGACCTGGCGGAAGAAGAAAGCCAGATTGTCCATCCGCCCAATAAAGAGTCCTGGGCTCTGAACAGAATAGGGAAGCATACTTTTGCATCAGTGACCTTTACAATCAGGTCCCTGATCTATATTGCTCATTTTTCCAGGCTTCAAAGAGACTTAATTTCTGAGCTCTCTGAAACTTTGGCTGGAGCTGTGTCTGATGAGGTCCGTGACAAAGTGGCCTCTCAGCTAGCCACCATTGAATCGATATCTAATTCCTCCATGTGCCTGATATCTCATGCATCAGAAGCAGCAGCTAGAGCAGTGAGTTCAGGCATTGTTCTGAGATGACATGCCTGGATGCGCTTGTGTAATTTCATGGAACCCTTCAAGGCTTCCTTTCTCAATGCTCCCATCGAAGCCTCTCCATTGTTCGGACTCAAGGTTAAAAGCACACTGGCCAGATGTGAACAGGACGGTAAGACCCTTTCTGCTGTGGGTGTCCATTATTCTTTCCCTCAACGTGCTTTCTCCTGAAACCAGAAAAGTGGGAAGATATGGCACAAAAAGTCTCAAGGTTCTTTCCATGACACACAGGCTGAGTTCTCCACTAGAAGCAGAGAGGGAAACTCACAGGGAAGGTGCCCTTTTCAGGGCAGAGGGGGTCTGCATAACCAGGGTTCCAGGGACTCTTTCTCTGGCCAATCCTACCAGCGCTCCTGAAGAGAGGCCCAACTGCTTTCCTCTGGAAGTGGTTGGAGTTTGTTTCTCTTTGTACCCTTCTGCCTGGCTAACCATTACCACCTATTCTTGAGTACAAAGGATAATTACCAGAGGTTATCATATCCCCTTCGACCTTTGTCCCGCTCCCATAACAAGCTTACCCGATATTCCACCCAGTCAAAAGGAAGAAGCAGCATTAGAGATTTCAAAGTTGCTAAGAAAAAGAGTCACCCAAATAGTTCCTCCAGACCAGATAGGATCCGGATTCTACCCAAGACTATTCTTGGTGTCAAAGAAAACTGGGGACTGGAGACCAATTTTGGATCTCAGTGTATTGAACACGTTTGTAAAAGTACAGAAATTCTGGATGGTCACAATAAGTCTATCCTGCCACTTTTGGAAAAAGATGATTGGGTGTGCTCGATAGATCTTCAGGATGCGTACTACCACATAAAAGTGGACAGACCATCAAGAAGATTCCTTCGCTTCCATGCAGGAGCCAGTCATTACCAGTTCAGAGTACTGCCCTTTGGACTCTCTACAGCCCCAAGAGTATTCACCAAGTGCATGGCAGTCATCACAGCTCACTTGCGACTACAAGGATTCCAGGTGTTTCCATTCCTGGACGACTGGCTCACCTCCTCCCCCACCAGACATCCATTGGAAGAAGCCCTGGCATACTCTCTCATCACTACAGAAAGGCTAGGAATAACCATAAACTGGCAAAAATCCAATCTCACCCCATCTCAGTCCACATAATTCATAGGAGTCATCTTGAATACAAAGAATTGTAGAGCATCCATTCCAGAGCTCAGAAGTCTAAGGATAAAGCAACAACTGATCCCAATCCTTTCAAGGGAGAAATCCACAGCTTACTCTGTTCTCCAGTTGTTGGGCTCTATGGCAGCCTCCATTACGATTGTCCCCCTTGCCAGGTTTCACATGAGGCTTCTACAATGGCTACTGCTCACCCAGTGGTATCCCCTTCAGTACCCTCTTTCAGCCAAGATTCGGGTAACCCACAGGTGCAAACAGGATTTAAATTGGTGGATGGTGCATAATCCATCACAATGGTCTCAGCCCTTCTCCTCCCAACAGCCCAAGACTACAGTGACCATGGATGCCTTCCTGATGGGGTGGGGGGGTTATGTCAGGGACAGACAGTCCAAGTTACGTGGTCCAAAATGGAGGCCCATCTGCATATAAATGTTCTAGAGCTGAGGGCGGTGCTTCTGGTGTTGCAAGCATTCCATCCCCTGCTGCCGTCTGGGACTACTGCGATACAATCAGACAACATGGCAGTGGTCTGGTACAGCAACAAACAAGGTGGAACCAAATCTTACCCACTCTGTTGAGAGGCCATGAGGATATGGCATTGGGTGATGATTACCAACCATTTTCTTCTAGTAACGCACATTCCTGGGAGTTCCAGCGTGATAGCAGACAGACTCAGCAGGTGTATTCTACAACCTCACTAGTGGTCCTTGAACCCCTTGATAGCGGCAGAGATTTTCAATGGCTGGGGTCTTCCTTGCTGTGACCTGTTTGCGTCCCCAACCAACTACAAATGCAGCAACTATTTCGCCCTGATTTCCCCTCCAGGACAGTCACCCAGGGACACTCTAATCCACGATTGGCCCTTGGGTCTACTTTATGCATTTCCACCGCTCCCCCTCATCCCCCAGTTTCCGAAGAAAGCCTGCCAGTTGAAGAGCAAAGTAATCCTCATAGCACCATATTGGCCTCATTAGATTTGGTTCCCCTTCCTTTGGCCTCACCTGATAGATCAACTGTGGATTCTCCATCCAACCCTGGGGTTGATCTCCCATCCACAGAATCTGATTCACCCCAACTTGAACAGCCTGAAGCTCAAAGCTTGGCTCCTCCAATTCCCTTGATTGCCAGGCAGAATGATCTTTCTGTACCAGTATGTGACATTCTTATTGCATTTCATAAGTCTTCCACCAGAATTACATATCTCAGCAAGTGGAAAAGATTTACTTTTTGGCTGAAAAAAAAAACAGGTAGATCCCTTTTCAGCACCAGTGTCGATAGTACTGGAATATCTGGCTACCCTATTTCAATCCGGTCAATCTGCCTCTACCATTAGAGTTCATTTGGCTGCAATATCTAATTTTCATGTTGGTGTCCAAGACTCTTCTCCTATGTCACACAAATTATGCAAGACTTTCATAAAAGGCGTGACTCATCTAAAAACCTCTTTTAGAGAACATACTCAACCATGGGACTTGTCATTAGTCCTACAAGCTTTGACAATGCCACCTTTTGAACCAGTTTCTTCTTGCGACCTCAAATATTTGTCATGGAAAACCTTGTTTTTGGTTGTCATTACTTCTGCCAGATGTATCTCTGAGCTTCAATCCTTATGCATCAAGAGACCATATTTGATTTTTATGATAGAGTGTCATTGAGAACTAATCCTTCCTTTCTGCCAAAAGTGATCTCTGAAATGTCCATTAATCAAACCATTGAATTGCCAGTTTTCTTCTCCAAACATTCAAACAGAGGAGAGTATTGCCTACATACCCAAGATATTCACAGGCAAATTCACTTGTGCTGTTGCTAAGGTCACATTGGCTAAATGGTTGAAAGGCTGCGTAACCTTTATTTATTGAAAATGTAATATTCCATTAACTTCTACCATAAGGGCTCATTCTACAAGGTCAGTGGCAACTTCTGCTGCCTTCCATGCCAGGGCCTCCTTACATGACATTTGTGCAGCTGCAACTTGGGCTAGTCATCCATACCTTCATCAATCATTACAAGTTGGATTTGGCCTCCAGGGGAAGAGCATCTTTTAGTTCTATGGTGCTCAGGAATGTCCTTCCATGAGAGCCTCCCAGGAATAAAGGTAGCTGTGGACTGTCCCACATATAAGGAATGAACGAGGATTAACAATATCCGATAAAGAAGTTATGTCTTACCATAATGTTCTATCTGTATTGTTGATCCTCATTCAGTCATTATGACCCTCCCTCCTTCCCCCTCCTGTGGCTTCTAATGGATCTCACCATCTGGTTTTGTTAGGTCGTTTGACCAGAGGTAGCATCTACCTTTTTTTGACTTGCAAACTCAATTTGAGGTAACACAGAGAGGGGAATTCTGGGTAAGAGTTTAGCTTGAGAGTTTGTAGAACCGACTACCCACATGTAATGACTGAACGAGGATCAACAATACAGACTGAACGTTATGGTAAGACATAACTTCTTTTTCTAACAGTTGCTTGCAGTTGTGTTTTTAATCTTGTTAAACTATATTTTAAAATTCTAACAACAGACTCATTCTCCTTATTTTTAGATTTTTCTTGCCAGTCATTAAAAGCTGACCAACATGAGGGATGCACTGTGCTTACTTTTTTTTTTTATTTAAGCATCTTTATAAGATTTTCTCAAATAGCTTTATCAAAAGTTCCACCCTCAGGGAACTGTAGTACACTATCATTTTTTATGAGCTTAGAACATGTTACCAAATAATTACACAAATGTGTAAACATATGTTTTGCTGTAGTCCCAAGCTCCACCTCTTTTAATACTCCTACATTCAAACACATTGTACTTTTAATACAGTGGTAATATTACCCACCCATATTAATCACAACTCCATTCTCATACAGTATATAATATCCCATTATGATTAAAACCAACTTTCATTCATGTAGATATGATTTGATCCATTTCTCATACACACACACAATTATATATATATATATATATATATATATATATATATATATAAATGTGTGTGTCTGTGTGTGTGTGTATATATATATATATATATATATATATATATCTGTATATATATATATAGATATATATATATATATATATATATATATATATATATATATATATATATATATATATATATATATATATATATAAATATATATATATAGGAGCACTTTATAATCCCAAAATTCTGAAATATCGAATTTCAGAATCCTGAGATTATAAAGCCGAAAGCTCAAAACTCCGAAACCCCAGAAACGCGAATTTCAAAATCCCGAAGTCTGGAGATATTGAATTAGCTCTTCTGGTGTTGTGCTGTGTGAATGGATAGCTGGAGATTCAGGTAAGTATTTATGTTTAAGGGTTTTGGTTAGGGGCTTTAGTGTGCGTCAGTGTGTTTTGTTACTGTGATGTGTGTGTGCAAGTGGAATGTAGCTTGTATGGTGGTGTTTTCGTGTGTTTGTGTAGTGCGACCTTGGAGTTAGTATATTTAAGTAGGAGGGGTGTGGAGGGCACAGCCCCCCACATGGGGGGTGCAGGGAGGGTTACCCCCTGCTTGTATGTAGTGTAGGTTTGCATGTTTGCGTGTGGGGGGAAGGTGTGTGTATGTGTATATGTGTGGTGTATGGTTAATGTAGGAGTCGTGAATTTTAAATTTGCACTTCTGGGGTTTTGGGATTTTAGGGTTTCGTCTTTATGATCGCAAGATTCTGAAATTCGATATTTCACGATTTCGGGATTATAAAGTGAACCTATATATACATATACACACACATATATATATATATATATATACGTATATATATATATATATATATATGTATATGTATATATATATATATATATATATATATATATATATATATATATATATATATATATATATATATATATATATATATATATATATATATATATATATATATAGGAGAATAACCTATCTTCTGATCTCCAAATTACCTTTGGCGTTCCTCAAGGCTCCATATTGGGTTCTCTCCTCTTTTCTATTTTTACTAATAACCTACACTCTGTATTACCTCAAGCTATCTGTATCCAATATGCAGATGATTCAACACTCATATGTTCAGCCTCTTCTCTATCACAACTTCAATCCCTAACCCAAGATGTGTTTAGCACAGTTGAAAACTGGCTTCTTCACTGCTGTCTCATCCTCAACCCAAACAAAACAAAAATGCTACTATTTACTCCCACACACAGAGCCAATCCACTGCATTTCACTGTTACATCTAGCAATGGTACTATAATTACTCCTGATTCCACCACAAAACTACTTGGAGTACTAATTGATAACAACCTCACATTTGAACCCCACATTAACAACACTATAAAAACAGTAAACAAGAAACTAGGTTCCCTCTACAGGATCAAACCATTTCTAACTCCACTAGCTAGGACCACCATTGCCCGTACCCACTTAATCTCAACCCTACTATATGCTTGCCCTATCTACACAAGACTATGCAAAAGCAATCTGAAGAAGCTAGCCAGTTCATACAACAACATTGCTAGATTTGCAACTAGTTCCACCTGTAGAACCCATCATTGCAATAATCTGAATTAACTAGGATGGTTAGAATTGTCAAGTCTTATTTTGTTCAACCAACTAACTATTGCCCATAAGATATTGCATCATCCTACAAATACTCCTATACTTACTAACTTAATCTCCCCCTACTTTAACCTGAAGACCCTGCGCACATCTAATAAAATACTGGTAAACACTAGTAAAACCAATAATCTAGCTGGAGACTCTCTGTTCTCTAATACAGTGGGCAAAATCTGGAACTCCCTCCCAAATGACCTAACCTCCCTACCCTCAACTACCTTATTTAAAACCAAACTCATGCCATACCTTAAATCACAATGGCTGTGTCCCTGTGTTAACCCAGACTAACTAACTCCCTTGTCACTGGACACTAATCTCCTCATCCACTTTAACTCAATGATCTTTTACTAACAATATAGTGTGTTAACTCTTTTAGTGTAATATTGACCTATTTCACATACCTCATATATTATTGTCAGTATATCTATACCCAATTTGCAAGTAAGATTGTGTTTCTTAATTACTCAGAAGCTAAAAACGTAATTTACTAATATGTACTTGACATTGTCCTTATTGTCTTTTATCCCTTACTAATAGGCTTTAATGTAATGTAATGTACTATTTGTACTTCACAAAGAACGAAACAAACTGATAAAAAGTCCAGAAGCACAATAGCAGAAAAACGGCAATGCAGATGATTTCTAAATCTCGTTTCCAAGTTTATTAAAACATTGTAAGCGCTTTCGGCTGTGTAAGCTCAGCCTTCATCAGACAAAATAAACCACAGTAGTACTCATATATTGTATGCTTAATTTACCAATTAATAAATTGTACAATTAATTAAGTCTTATTGCAGTTGTAAAATCTCTTTTAACATAAAATATGCTTAATATATGTGATATAATATATGACTACAATGACAATTTTAAAACATTACAACACTAACTAAAGTTTTTAATTCATAACATAAATTAAATACTAGCTAATGCTAAAACATCAAATTTAAACATCAAATTTAAAACTAACCTATACAAATATTAATACACTGCATAATATATCTACCTATTTAAAGCCCTCAATTTTAATATACTAGAAATAGATATAGAATCATTAATTCCAGGACTGTGTGTGGCATTTAGAAAAACCTGCCACCAATATTCCTTAGATTCTAGTATTATTTTCCAGGGGCCTTTTCTAGGAGATGCAGCCACCTATTCAAGTACTACAAATTTGAATTTATGAGTAGGATACTGAACAATATGTCTATAAAGTGCATTATTTTCTGATTGTCTATTGATGTCATATACATGCTCATATATACGTTGTCTTAGTTTTCTCTCAGTTTTTCCTATATAATAGGCTGAGCATTCTGTACACAGAGCTGCATAAACAATCCCAAAAGTGTTACAATTGTATTTCCCTTTTATTATTATATTATTACCATTTATGTGCACTTGATCAGTTTCTAATATATATGTACAATATTTACACATATTGCATTTTCTCATATAAGCATTACTAATATGTGTTTTTGGATTTTTTTGGCACCAATCCTTTAGATTTTTGTCTCTTTTATATGTGATGGATGGTTTAATGCCTAATAAATTCATCAGTTGCTCATCTCCTTTAATAAAGGTCCAATTTTTATTAACCAAATTTTTAATATGTTCCGAATCTTGTGTATAAGTGTTAATAAATGCAACATTGGTATTGTTAGATATACCTATTGTTGCATTTTCCTCCACATTAATGCTATTAGATATAATTTCTTGCTGCATTTCATGAGGTTCCATGAGCTCAATTGACCTTAGCAAAGGCTTATAAAAAACATTTTCTCTTTTTACTACTACTTCTCTAACTATGCCATCAACAAACCAACTTGGGTACTGTCTATTTAAAAACATATTAGCTATATATTGGCACTCTATAATGAATTCATCATACACTGAAACCATGCGGGCAGCACGTACTAATTGCCCTTTTAGCACTGCCTTTTTTACATGTTGTGGATGATGACTTTCAAAATGTAGGAATTTATTTGAATGTCTTTTTTCGATAAATGGTAGCTTTTAGTTTATTATGATCAAATTCTTTCTGCAAACAAACATCCAAATAAGCTATCATATCCTTACTATATTGGTGTGTAAATTCTAAAAATTCCATAGTGCCATTTATATATGTTAAGATTCTATATCTATTTCTAGTATATTAAAATTGAGGGCTTTAAATAGGTAGATATATTATGCAATGTATTAATATTTGTATAGGTTAGTTTTAAATTTGATGTTTAAATTTGATGTTTTAGCATTAGCTAGTATTTAATTTATGTTATGAATTAAAAGCTTTAGTTAGTGTTGTAATGTTTTAAAATTGTCATTGTAGTCATATATTATATCACATGTATTAAGCATATTTTATGTTAAAAGAGATTTTACAACTGCAATAAGACTTAATTAATTGTACAATTTATTAATTGGTAAATTAAGCATACAATATATAAGTGAGTACTACTGTGGTTTATTTTGTCTGATGAAGGCTGAGCTTACACAGCCGAAAGCGCTTACAATGTTTTAATAAACTTGGAAACGAATTTTAGAAATCATCTGCATTGCCGTTTTTCTGCTATTGTGCTTCTGGACTTTTTATCAGTACTATTTGTACTTGCCAAATCATGGTAATGTACCTATGAATTTGTATTTTGTTTTTTTCTATTCTAATGTGTGGAGCTTTTTTCCCCGGGCCTCCGCTGAAAATGGACATAAATCCAGTTGGACCAGCCCGGTCAACAAATGTAAAATAAATAAATAAAATAAATAAATATATATATATATATATATATATATATATATATATATATACACATCGTCTTGTGAATAAAACCCACTTTCATACTGCACACCAGAACTGCAACAGACAGATAACCTGTCAAGAATGAAACCAAAGGTGATATCTGCACCAGCAGCAACTCATAAGCAGCTGAAAAAATCTGAGACTTCATGACACCAAACTGTTATGGTCAAAAATACCTTCATGCAGCACAGTTCAGCAGAGTAGAATAATCTCCTTTATTGCAAAGAACACATGTACGCGGGAGACTAAGCAATCAAGGTCTTGTCTCCTCAGACACAATAAACGTCATTCTTTTATATTGTAAATTTGTCTAGACAGAATAGTTTTATATCTATTAAACTATAGCCACTGACTAATTAAAACTGAATGCCTTTGCTTACTATGACTCTGCAGACCACTTATCTGTGTATTTCTATATGAGGCAGAAGTACCAATCTTCCATGTTACAATTTCTATGCTGACAGTATTCACATTGGCAATAAAAGAAAACTAAAGACAGCTCCAGGTTGTGAGGATCCATCATGAAATAAGACAGATTCCAAAAAGAGAAAATATTAGGCTTACACTGAACATTTTTCCCATCTTACACTTCTCCTTTCATGAGTTAAATCACTATCTCCATATGGTGCTACTTATAATAATGCATATTAAACTGAGCATTTACATAATTTACTACAACACATATCAAGCTCGTCTTATTTAATTTCTCTATCTTCTACGTTAAAGATATTCACACTTATGTCTGTGCTACCTGGAATGAACCTGATATCCCTAATACTGGCAATCATGATTATGGTTGCAAAGATATGGTGAGGAACTGGTGGATAGACAGAGAGCAGCGACAGCATGTATTGAATGATCCACTAGCTGACGGGGCTTTTTGTGTGCATATGATCTGTCATAAAGGAACATAAAAATGGGTTTCTCTGGTCCTCTGATCACTCTCTGGGGGACTTTCTCCTTTCCTCAATGCTGTATTGTCATGGAGCTGGCACATGTAAGTTTCAGGGGGTGAGGGATATAGTCTTCTCCCATCCAGTGGGTGCTTGATGTTTTTCCTTTGCAAAATAACCCTTGTTTCAAGGTCTTTCAGTGGTTTTAACATCACTGACAGGTTGTGAGGTTGTGTAATCAAGCATTTCCAATGTTATTGTTTATGGCTTTATGCTCTAATGTTTCAAGGTAGAAACGTATGAGGACACATGATTTCACGTGGAACATTCCTACATGTCATTAAGAATGGCTGCATCACATTATCCAGCTACTAACAAGTGATCATGTGTAGCAGTACAACTGTGACATCTGTGTCTTGTCTATCAATGTCTTGTACCAACTTTTTCACACTCCAAACACATTGTAGTTCTACACTCAGCACTAGGGTCTATTCACTTCACATAGCCAGTGGGTGGGTCTTCCCTTATATTATTTCACTTTTGATCTTACCAATGTACATCATCCCCAATGTGTTGTGCTCCCCTCATATACATCTGCAGTTATAATAATATTTTGTGGAATGCTGATGACATATGAGCATTTATTTTTTAATTTGTTTCCCCTAGGGCATGAGTCATGATCTCATGTTGGAGGTTTAGGTAAATCATTTTGACTGTTTGCCAGCACTGTCTTTCTGAGCCACAAGTTATTGTAGATGATAGTGTTGCCAGGAGCTGTGAGTCTGTTGTTTTTTTTTTTTTTTTTTTGCTAATCACTGATAATTTTGAAGATATCCCTCATTATTCCATTTCATTTAGTTAGGTACATTTATTCATAAGTGTATACTAAGCTTATTGCTATTAAGCCTACCAAGATAGTCAGCCACATCATCAGACACTCGTAGGACACAAAAACTGTTCCCACATAGTCCAGCTGAAAAATTGGCAATAGTTATCAAAGAAATACCTTGTTTGATATGTAAAGGCAACCTCCCTTAGAAATAGGAGATTCACTGGGATACGTACCTGTCATTCCATTTGGTGCTTTTGATGAGATAGGTTCATGTCTGTAGTCTGTAGAGCAGATTGATGCCTTACCAATGGTTCTGTTTGGTAAAGGAGATCAGAGAGTGGTTGGTCATTTATAGCATGGAAGGCTAAGCAGAGTTCATTTCTCAGGAGGGTGCATGATACAGAGTTGATTCATAGGGCTTTTATTCTTCAGGGCAGCTAAGGGTACTAAGACTTGAGATGTTTTGGTTAGGAAACCATGAGGTATCCCAAACTGGTTTATGTGCTTAGAGAGGTAAATGCAGAAGGGAAATTATAATTAATGATGGCTTTAATAAATTAGGAATAAAGTGGAACTGTAACTTCACTGGACTTTAAGAAGATTCCATATATGATAAGTTGTGTAAGATAGAAATGATTTTCTAACTATGACATGGACATGATGTGGAAAGTAGATTCTGCCATCAATTACTGCACTGAAACCCTTGATGACTATGTCAGATGTAAGTGGGATGTTATCTATATCTGTGTAGTACAGGTGCTAGAGTTACCAAAGGAAACTATACTGCATATCCTTGTTTTAAGGGTAATCACATGATTATTGCACAAAATGTTTGTTTGGCCCAGTTATTGGTGGAGATTTGTTGTCAGAATGGGATTTGATAACCACACCAAGTTTGCAATCATCAGGAAACTTTGTTATCCATAGTGCTTTGATATCACCTTTGTGTCAGAAAAGTATATAGTGAAGAGTAAGAGGCCAATGACAGAGCTCTATGGGACACCACTGGTGAAGTTTTTGGACAAAAGGAAATAACTGCAACCTTAATGGTATGGGATCTGTTAGATAACTGATTACCTATCCAATAAACATAAAATCGGTTCATAATGAGTCTGAAGAGTTTGTTAATAATCCCAGCACTGGTGATAGTAGCAAATGTTTTTGTAAGGTCCAGGTAGACTATATGGATGGAATGCTTTTTGTAAATGCTTAGTTACCCTATGGAAGAACATAAGCCTTTTTATGAAGGTTTTCTGGTGTGTTTCCAAGGACATCAGATTGTCTATTGTACTGTTTATTAGTTCAGCTGTAATACATTTCACTGCCTTGCAAATATTACCAGTATGACAAATACATTTGTAATTCCCAAGCTCAGTACTGGGTATATCTTGGCATAACTTTATGCAAAAGCACCACAACAACTGCTCTCCATACCTCAGATGAGACCAATGGAAAGAATCAGGTTGAAGAACTAATAAAGCAGCTTTGCTGGCTCGTCCATTAGCCCTTTTCAGCAAACATCTGGGGATACTGTTAGCACTCATGTAACTGGTATTTTAATTTTGGGAAGTGTTGAAAAGACTTTGTATGCACAGATTTTGAAGCGGGGAGTACAAGAGAGAACAAGGGCAGAGGGGTGGCTGGGTCAGATGAAGTTCAAAGAAAGATAGAATCAAGATTACTAGCAATGTCCTTGGGTTCACAGAAGGAGATATCATTGGAGCAAACATTAATACAGAATTGCTGGCTACTTCTAAACTTACTAAAAAAGCTGTAGAAGGTTTTATATTTGTCTGCCTTCATAATCAGCCTTGCATTTCCTAATTGTACATCTGAGGGACTTACCTACCAATTTTAAATCAATTTTAAAATATTGAAGTGAACATCTTTTAGATATGCCAGGAACTTTTTCAGATCCTAAAATAATTTGTTGTTAAGGAAGTTCCACCATATGAGTTTCGATTTAAACTTTCCATTTTGCTTACACTGGATAGGTTCTGATACATTAATACATTTACCCAAGATGAAGTAAAATTCTGAGGTGTAGCCAGTAGCTTCAAGTATAACATTTACTTGGAACTGTACCACCTGTTATTATCAATAATATTAGCAAATAGGAATTGGTTTTAGAGTAACCTCTCTACTTGGAGGAGTAGTTACAGATAACAGGTCACAGCAAAATGTTCAGATTTTTACCATAAAGTCAGTAACAGGTGGGAAGGTACAACTGAAGAAGCATTTGTGAACACAAGCTCTAGAAAGCTAAAACCACTCGCAGGTGAGGGGAGGGAGCATTTTTTCAAGCATATTGGCATTTTTCAAAAAATAAAAATCTCAGACTGTATTTTCTTAAGGTAGTATATGTTTGCAAGTTTACTTGTGGAGAGTTCAAGTCACTTGTAAGAAGGTTTTCTGCTCCAGTTGTTAACTTATATAACTAGTTATGTTATTCTGCATGTTTTAAAGGGTTGCAGATGGGATTCTGATATTGATATAATGAATATTTACTTAGTGGATTATAACTAGAACTTTAGTCAGTTCCAGTGATGTGGAATTTGACAAGAGCGAGCAGAGGAGTAGCTAGGCCATTTGGAACCCAGGTACCCCCCCCCCCCACTCATCTACAGCAAAAAAAAAATAAAATAAAATTGAAAAGGGGTGGGAAAAATACCTTGAAATTAACTTTATATCAAAGCATAAGATAACGACAGGCTCAAAAGAATGTCCAAACAGGAAATTATATTGAAAGTTTAATGCATTTTTAGATTTAATCATTTAATTTGTGATGCATAACCAAACATAGCACAGCTTTAGCAATTTAAACAAACCATACAGGTATTAAAATTAAAGCATGACTGAATAATGTCATAGGTTTGTTGCATTCACTTTTAAAACATTATTGGACAGGCAATCATATATTTCATGGTGTTGTGTACCATTTAACAGTTACTATTCAAGCTAAAATACAAAATAATTGCTCAGGTGAAAATCAAAATGAACAACTTCTCCCAATGTCCACTTCTGTAGTTAGACCATGTATGCAGAAACACTTTCACTAACAGTCTGTCACGGAAATGAATCATTTCCCTCTACAACCCCTTCACTAGTTTGTCCATGAATGCAGAACCACTCAAATGGCATCACAGTGAATCATTTCTCCAAAAGATCCCCTCAGTAGTTTGTCCATGTATGCACAAGCACCAAAATGAAACATCTCCCTCCAATAACCCCCTTCAGTAGTTTATCCATATATGCACAAGCACTCAAATGACACCAAAATAAATCACTTCCCCCAAAGATCCCTTCAATAGTTTGGCCCTGTATGCACTAGTTTCAAAATGAAACATTCCCCCTAATGAGCCCTTCAGTAGTCCATGCATGCACAAGCACCAAAATGAAACATTTCCCCCAACAAACACTTCTGTGGTTTGCCCGTGTATGCACAAGTATACTAGTAAATAGCATAAACCAACTTACTTCATACATTCAGAGGCTTGTTTTTTTTTTTATGCCCTGTTAGTTTTTTTCATTTCTCCCCACACATCATAAACGCTACTGCTGTCTGTCCCTTTCCAGACCCTGGCATCCAGCAGGTTGCAAAGTCACAGTTGATTGAATCAGTTGACTGCTGAGAGAATTTAGCCAACCAGGCATGAGGAACAAACAAGAAAAGTCTTTAAAGTTTTTTGTTATAAAATAATATGCCCATAGTGAGCTAAGGGATATCTCTTGTTTTAGCAATATAACTCACTCTGGAAGTCAAACTGATATCACCAAAAAGACTGTCCTCATTGCATCATCTCAAAACCCACTCTACAGCCAATTACAGGTCTTTTTGGGGAGGTAACAAAGCAAGATGATGTAAGAAGGGAACAGGAGGCATGCAGAAACATTTCAGGTGTCCATTTAGAACATACGTGTTGCCATTGCCTTTAAAGGGAAATAAAAAAAGAGAAATGTGATAAATATATATATATATATGGTTCTACCTGACGAACCATATATATATATATATATATATATATATATATATATATATATATATATATATATATATGTTATCATTTTACATCATTGAATTGTACCCTGGACAAGACAGCATCCAGTTGTTGAGTCCTACCTACACTACTGAGTGGGAGAATGAGGTTAAATATAAATATTGAAGCTCCACTCTGCAATTGTCAGTGGATCTGAATGTGTGATACACATTGCACCTTGGAATACAGTGGCAGCTATCATTATACTACAATTACGTTTCTGTAATTACACAAATGCTTGTGTCTTTATGGGTCAGGTTCACATATTTTGCTATTTTGGTTTCTGGTATTCTGCAGTGCTATGCTAATATTATCTGGATTGTGGTTTTGCTAATTCAGGATGTCCAATAGGTGAAATCTGCTTAAAAAGGGCATGGGGGGGGTACTAAAAACTTTAGTTAATGTGCAAAAACTGCAGGGGAAAAGATGCTGTGCAGACCATCCATGGCAAAGCAGGGGACTTGTTGAATATTTCAACCCATACAGGCAGACAGAAACACACACACACACACACACACACACACACACTAATTTCCACTAGAATGACAATTTACTTTCTAAATTTTGAAGTAATTGACTTTTTTCCTGTAATCTAAGAATTCTTGGTGACTGTTGAAAGCAGCTCAAAGCCAGCACCTTGCCATCTGCAAACTTTATGGAAAGATTAAAATTACTTCAAGCATCTCTTCTAGGGTGGAATACCTAAGTTCATTCACCACCACATGGATAACCAGAAAAAGGTAACTGCATCTGGGAGGGACCAGATCAAACAACCATTGCAATATCCCTACACCTCATGCCAGAGAGGTAGCTAACTGACAGCCTATTTTTTGCCAACATTGTGTCTGAAGTTTCTGTGTGTCCTACAAAGGAATTATCAATTAATTAAACATTGTTGGGATGTGCTCCTGGCTTTGAGGACCTTAATAATACTGGCTTGCAGTACATGTGCCACCTAATAGTTATAGGTGTGGGTACAGTTGTGGCAGTGGTTTTAGTATTTGACTACATTCCCAGGAAAAATAGTAGCATGTGTAGGAACCCTAGGAATCTTAGGAGAGGATTTTACTACCTCAGAATACATATGCATGACATTCAGGGGCTTTGCTAATGTAGTATTGTTTCAGTGCTGTTTATAGAGGATGGAAAGTAAACCCTAGCCTCCATGTTAGTCAAACCAATATCTTCCACAGGTGGAATCACTACACATCCCTCCAAGTTAGTCAAAAAGGACATCATCTGCAGGTGAATCACTATGCATTAGAAGTAGGTTGCCAGTAAATATGACACAGCTGACACTTAGAAAATCAAGGGTTAATAGGCTGACTAATACTGGGGATAAAGCAGGCTGGGACAACATATAGTGACAGGTAGAAATTTTTGTGGTCAGTTACTAGCAAGAACAATAGCTAACAGAATGTACGCCCAGTATAGATCTAAAGCCAGTACAAAATAGTGATGGTTAAGGACATGTATACATTACCAACCTAGTCACAGTAATAAGAATGACCAGTTTTGCATGAGATTATTTCCTATGATAATTGGATGCACCTGTTCACACACTATTTACTGAGCTGAACAGCATGAATAACATTAATCAAAACTGAACAAAGCTTAAGCTACCACACAATTCTAGTTTAACATTTTAGTAGCAGTCTTGCACCCCCTAACACATTCTTACTTAAATCCCTTATCAGCTGCTACAAAATAAACTCCTTTCACCTGCAGCAACAAGTCATCAACATTATAGTACAACAAAATAACCACATAAACAATTAGAGTGGATTCCTGGTTGTCAAACTTCTAAACATTAGACCTACAGGTGTTCTTCTTCTTCTTCTTCTTTCGGCTGCTCCCGTTAGGGGTCGCCTCAGCAGATCAACTGTTTCCATTTCTTCCTGTCCTCTGCTCTGTCACACCAACCACCTGCATGTCCTCTCTCACCACATCCATAAACCTTATCTTAGGCCTTCCTCTTTTCCTGTTACCTGGCAGCTTCATCCTTAGCATCTTTTCCCCAATATACTCTGCATTCCTCCTCAGCACATGTCCAAACCAACATAATCTTGCCTCTCTGGCTTTGTCTCCAAACCTTCCAACCTGGGCTGACCCTCTAATATACTTATTCCTAATCCTGTCCATCCTCGTCACACCCAGTGCAAATCTTAACATCTTCACCTCTGCCATGTCAAGCTCTGACTCCTGCCTTTTTGTCAATGCCACTGTCTCCAACCAAGGTGTCAAAGCTCATAAAAGAAGTATGTTGGAATGTTCATTAGTATTTAAATTATCTAAGAAAATGCCAAGGTCCATAAATGGACTCACGTTGTCTAAGGATGCATTAAGCAATGTAACACTTTGTTTTAATGCACATACACCAAAAACATGTATTTATTTTCATTCGGGTGTATTGAATTGCAAACTTACTTTTTTCAACTGGCCTCTAATACTGTCCAAGCAGCCATTTAGTATTCGTATGATGTCATTGGATGTTACAGGTGTTACTATTCTACAATCATCTGCATATTTAGCAAAACACTAATGGGAAGATCTAGGAAAGGTGGAAAACACTAAATTAAATAGTCTAAGACTGTGGAATATGCCAGGCTAAAGACATTAAACAAATTGAAATAGAAAAGACTGAAATCAAACAAGAAAAGGGTAAGAAAATTAAGGAAAACAAATGAAACTGCATTTAACACATAGTTGTCTATTTTATGTCAGAAGTTGTTCAAGTGAGCTTTCTCAGGAAAACCTTGGAATGCTTTCTTTTCTCTTTAAATAAAAATATTAGTCTCAAACTTCTCTGTCAGTACTTGGTAATTAACATCGTCTAATTCTTATGACTAATAGTTTTGTTTTCCCTGCTATCAAGAACTCTTATGCAAGAGGAAAGGCTTAAATAATATACTGCAATAAATATACACACTGTACTCAAAAGAAGAAATCCGCTAAGGAAAACAAGCCAAGAAATGGGCCTGTATCACAAGGCAAGCTATTCTATATAAAAGGCAGTTCAGTTTTGATGTCTGAGGCAAACCATGAAGTGTTTTGTTTTCCACTTACGTAAGCATACTTGTCCCCAGACTGCTTTTTCAATAAACACACCAGCATTGCTCAGCGACCATTTATTACTAAAACTCCAACAATGCATCAACATATATAATAATATGACATAGCAAAGATCATGCTGGCAAACAAATAACTGTTGGCAGTATAAATCTGCTCATCTTCTGTATCACACAGCAGTATTAAGTCCCTCCGCTCACTCTGAAATCTCCAGCGACCTCTAAAGAAGCATGCCATTACTCACTTCTGAATATCTACTTGCCAAGAGGACAAAAGAGGGGACCAGAAGAGTGGTTCTATTGAAACCTGATAATTCACCTAAATCATAACACTAGCTTACTATTCCTCCCCTATCACATGGAGGGGTAGGATACTTCATATCATGCCAAAAGAGGCTTGACCTGGCCCACTCATAAAATCTAAACCTCATTCTCCCTTTCCTTCCTATACCTACATCACTTCCTAAAGTACTCCCCAAAGATTACACTTCCTATAGGGAATTAACCCTTTCCTCAAATGTTCCAAATAAATGTGCTAGAATTCATTTGCTCTGCAAGCAAATATCATTTGTCTCTCAAGACTACTTTTTCTATAAACACACCAACATTGAATAGCAACTGTTTATTACTAAAGCTGCAACAAAACATTAACATACATAATAACATGATATAGCAAATATCAACCCTCTTACTCTGCCCAACAGTCTGGCCTTGCAAACTGTTCCCCTAGCCCTAAGGCCTTTAAGCAAATCCTTTAAAAATTATGTTATATGAACATTAAACAAATCTAAATAGGTGTCACTTAAGTGAACTCCATTTTTCCTGTATCAAGAAGGATCTTTGTCATCAAAATCACATTACTCAATTACATACAAGCTAAGTCTCACCGCTCTATGATCAAATCACCCTGCTCTCTCAATGGCCATAAAACTAATTGCATGTCTCCAAACCAGCTGGGAATTATTTCAGACCATGCTATAACCATCTGAGGGCATCTCTGCTTTAAAGTTAATAAATTAGCAATGATCATCCCCAACAAAGCTCGTTTGGACAGCCACTCCATATCATTTCTTCCTAAATGTGCAAACAAAATCCTAGATAAACCTAAACTCCTCCCACAGCTCATCAAATTTCCCAAATATGTTTTGCCAAATGAGTCCACAAAAACTGCACTAAAACATTTTCCAAATGTCTAGACTCAATCCCATCATAGCTCAACCAGGTGGAATCACCACTCTCTTATCCACCCAGTAAAAAGTACCCCAACAACACACTGAATCCAGCTGTAAGACAAGCAAACTATAAATACTAAAACACACCAACTCTAAACTCTCCCATGTACGTATCCAATGCCATGACTGCACATACCATATAATCACCTTGATTGGGTGCCAACCTAATAAAACCTTTCAAAAACACCTGCAAAGCCTGTTTATTTAATGGAAAATGGCTATCAACCTTTGAACCCTGAACTCTCTGCCAGCTTTTCACCAGCCTACTCACCACCCAAGCCTTCGTCAGATCTTTGATACCTACCAAAGTTGCGGCTGCACTCAATGTCACCAAATGCACTTTGATTGCTCTCACTTCCTCACCCAAAAAACAAAAATGAACCACATAACGTGTCAATAACACAACTGACCACTGCCTCAATCAACAGCAGCCTAATAAAATATACCTTTCCAAGTTCCGATATTTTAGGAGGCAACACCACATGTTCTTCCCTTGTTTTTGGTACTAGGTCATGAAACCTGTGAATCTGAAGATGAGAAAGACTGTCATGTACCAAATTAACATTACCAGGGACATGTCTGGCTGAAAAGCTAAAATTAATTAACAGACTCTGTAGCATTAATTTCCTCAAAACCAACAACACTAAAACTGACTTCATTGACTTCCCAGACAAAACATGTATCACGGCTTTTCTGTCAGGCATAAACATCACCCTCTTTTTCCACTTTTTCCTGCCCAAGCCATCAAAGCCACCCAAACTGGCATGAGCTCTAAAACTGTCACATCTCTCCTTCATTCCCATGGTAAATTCTCTGGCCATGTTACAGCAAAACACTCTCCAATAAAAAAATGCCCCGATGCTATGAGCTCCCACCACATCCATATACAGATTTAATGTTTCATCATTCATCCAGTTGCCCTGCCAAATATACACCCATTAAAATGTGCCAAAAACATCATGCAAACAATGAAATCCTCCTTTGCTATCTATGACATCTGTACCCAATAATGCTTACCCTTACTATCTTTTAACAAGTTTGCCATTGATCTACAGAAAGTTTTGCTGGACTTATTGCCCTGCATGGAAAGTTAATCAACTACAGCAGCTCCATTACCTCCCTAATCCTCACCCTCTTACTTCCCTCAGCTGCAACCATCATGGCCTATGACTTAACTAAGCTATTAAACTGACAAACAAAATAACTGATTCATTACACCCAGTGTCAAGTCCAAAAAACTCAACAATTGTTTTGGCCCTTCTACCTTGTCATGCACTAATTGTATTCCCAAATCCCTTCACAAGTATTGGAAAACCACTTTGCCTGCTTCAGCCTCCCTCTCATCCTTCTGACAAATAAAATATCACCTTGGTAATGAACTGTCTTCTGCCGTGACACTCTGCTCTGCCAAATCCACTGCAAAGCTGAAGTGAATTTTTCAAATGTGGCACACACAATTGCACACCCAACTGGCATTGTCGTATCCAAGTAATAATACTCATCCAGGCACATGCCAAGCAATGACCAATCTAACTGCCTGATCAAAATGAGGTGGAAAGCCACTTAATGACCACTTTGACCAGCCAAGGATCCTGATATTCCTGGTTTAAATGTACTGTGTCTCCAAATATATGTATTGGACCTGTGCATTAGATCTACAGATGAAATCATTCACCAAATCCCCTTCCAGATAAAACAAATGATAAATCAGCCAAAATTCTCAGGGCTTCTTCTTGGGCATTAATCCCAATGGAGATATGCGATAACTGTCAAAAGGTTGCACTTAAAACTGGCCTAATACTCAACCCTCCTTCACCTCTTTGTCCTATAACCTGTGGGCTACCACGTCCTTCCCCTTGATTGAACTCAAATTGCAGTAAGGCACCACTCACTCCCCAATCCCTGGTTTAATTGAGCCTCCCCCTTTTAAAACCCTCAATCAATTCCTGTTTCACTTGGGTGTGAATGAAGCCATCCAAAAGAGCCTCCAACAGCACTGCATTAATAGGTGAATGGGAAAACTTGTTGCCCAGCTTGAAATAAAAAAGGCATAATTTTCTTCTGGCTTCAGAAATACCCCTGGCCCTTGATGTTTTGCTGTTGTCCATGCACTGTCTGCCTAAACTCACCACACCCTGGAGAAGTTGACTGCCCATGACTGCTGTTTTATGCCAGCACTTCATTGCTGTGTGATTGCCCCAACATGTTAAACACACATGATTAAACCTGCAAGCTGGCCAGGACTATCAACTGGAGTTAAAAGCCGAGGCTATTCCTACAGCATCCTCTGAGTCTCTTAGTTGTCTACCTTGCTCCCTCATGCTGTCCAACACTGTTGCAAGCCATACATTGACATGTTTAACCTCCCAGTGCAACATATTGTCAACTGCTTTCCTCTCACAGAAACGCAGGTTGTACCACAGCCAGACATTACCCAGTCACAGCATCTATGCCTCATGATTCATCAAAAATATGGCAACAATCACAAGGCCTGTGTTCCATCTTTTTTCCAGCACCACCACCATATAGTACATGAGACCTGGGATCAAATTTTCCCAAGTTTGAACCCTAAATTTACCCTGCCTCCTTCTACCCAAAGCTGCCAATGCAGTCACCAAGTCTTTGGTTACTGAACCTTCTGAATCAACCACTGTCTGCACCCCATTCACATCAGTCAAGTCAAATATGTCCACAAACTCTCCTTTCCATATCTTCTCATTAATTAAGAACATGACACCCTGGCTCCACCCCCAAGGAAAGACTGGGTTGCCATCCAATCCCCAGGTGTGTTACCATATCCAACACACAATCCCCAACCACCTGTCCAAGATCCTGTCCTGTTCACCCTGGCCTGTAAGTGGCTGCAGACAGTCTCCTCTTTCATCCTACCTTGTGCTCCAACCACCTTCCTGCCTACTAGCTTCTTGTACTTGTTTATCAAAAGGCATCAGCACCTGTAACCTGGCCCTCTCTGAACGTTTTAACCTTGCAGCAGCTGATCTAACCTATTATCCCCCACTCTGTTCTTGCATTGTACAATAGCTACATTACCTGTAAGTATCTAGGGCTCCATGGCCAAGTCTCCACTGGCCCCCTCTCCTCCCACATCTGGGTGATTTCCTTGATCTTTTCCCTGCTGTTCCACTCCTGGACTCTTCCTCTGCTTAACATTTCCTCCCTTCTTTTGTATGACTTTCTGCAGCCAGCTCTGTTGATGGCTCACCACTGGAATGCCTGGATGACTCCACATCCTTGAAAAGCTACTCCACCCAGGACACAGCTTGGTCATCCACTCTTCAAAGGCTTCCATCTCGACCACCTGTAAAACAAAATGAAAATTAACCACCAGATGTTCCAGCAATAAAAATAATCACCCTCTTCCTTAATCCAATGCTCCCCCTCTTGCCCATCTACGTTTTTGCTGACAAAGCAATGTTGTATCCATACACAAAGCCAGACCTTATTTACTTTGTCTGCAATACCCCATTATGACCAGCTCACTCCATGCTGGAAAATACCCAAGCCACATTCGCACCTGACCAACCTTTTCTGGCCACCTCGCACCTCCTCACAATGACAGCCTTATGTCAAACTACTGTAATATATATAAGATTCATGCACCTGTCATCTACATCCATAGCAGCTCTTTACACGGTTCTAGCCTGACAGTCCTTTATATTCCCTTGTCATAAGTTTTATAACTTGCACAGCACAAGATGTACAACCCTTTCCTAAAGTTGCAGTCCCTACAGTATCACTAGAAAAGAGGTATAAGTCTAGTGTGTAACAAATAATCCCTCTTCCTGTCCAGTACTCCTATTGTGGCTTTATAGGTAAATACTAGGTTACTTGTCTGCAAACTACTACAAGCCTACCCAACAACCAGAGGTCAACAGCAAACATTATACCATTTATCTTTAAGATTAAAGACCCTAACCAGTATGCCTCCTCCCCAATTTCATCTCTTTCAAATTAAGACGTCTGTGAGGTGAGGACCTTAACTCATATGCTACATCTCCTCGCTTGCCTCTGTCCCCAAACTGATCCACTGCCCCCCCCACTGTACCCTTTGCACCACCCATGATCCTCAACACCAGACCTACCTACTGTCCCTTCATGCCATTCACCCCTTTCGCCTAGCAAATGCTCACTTTCCTATAGATGCTCGGTTTCTTTTCTTTTTTTTTGTTTTATTTATTTATTTATTTTTTTTTGTTTGTTTTTTTTTTTTTATCTATCCCTGCCACCTCCACTACTTCAGCATCATCTGCCACCCCTGACATCACCAGTACTGTGACCTCTGCCCTCACACAGCTGTATCTGCCACATAACCATGTCTGGGAATAACTGCAACCCAATACACATGAGTAGAGCCCACAGGCACTTCTGATGACTTCTAGTATCTTCTTTTCCTTTTTTTTTCTTTGATTAACACAGACATTGAAAGCCTTCTCACAGACTGCTACTAAGCAAACAGCAAAAAAGGGGATAGCTCCTCATAAAGACAACCATACCTCAACCTGCAGCATGACATACTTAACCCAAACTGTCCTACAGCAAATGGCCCCACATCCAGAACACCATTGCACCACACTACTACAACAATTATCCAGTGCCGACCTCCTTGGCTACTGCACATGCTCTTTTTCTTTTCTTTCTTTTTTTTTTTTTTTTGTTATACATGGGCACCACAGAGTTTTATTAGCCTGTACTAATAGTAGTCTACTCAAACTGCAGTCAATGCAGCAGAAACAGTACAACACACTGTGAATACTTAAACATAGTATCAGGGAGTTGGGTCCCACCTCCTGCCATGATTTCTCTCCCCTCTAAAAGTGTACCCACCACCCCACTACTATTACTGGGGTCTAGTGCAAAGAAAGAAAACACCTTGCATCCAAACAAAACTAAACCACACTACCTGCCTCGGATTACCACTAATGGTCATACACTATACTTGGTTGCTTGGACAAGGTTGTCCTCTACTGTATGCTTCAAACAATGCCAAAAGAGGCTTGAATTGATCGACTCCTAAAATATAAACCTCACCTCCCCACCTTTCCTCCCTACACCTATGTCACTTCCTAAACTTCTCCCCCAAATAACACTTCTTCTAAGGTATTAAACTTTTCCTCATCTGTTCCGAATAAATGTGATATAATCCATTTGATCCTCCTACCCACCCCCTCCACCTCTCTGTCTTACTGCTAAGGAGTAATTTGGACAAATGACCCTGCAAGCAAACTCCATCTGTCGATAGCTCACTCCAACATTCGTAATACCTATGGCTCACCATGAGACCAAGCTTTATTTCATTCCTGTCAAGAACTTCTAATATGCAGGAAGACGAATGGACTTTAAATAACACATTTCAAAAAAATATACACTGCAGTCAAACAAGAAAACAATATTAGGAATAAAGCCAAGACATTTCTCTTGTGTCGCAGCAGTCTGTTCTGTGGTGGAAGCATTTTGAATGAGCATTTCCGAAAAAATTCCTAAAATGTTTTCTTGTCCATGTAAATGCAAATATTGGTCTAGCCCTTCACACAACTCACAGGTAACAAGCCTTCTGTAATCCAAATGCCCCCCCCCCCCCCACAAGACAAAGATTTTTCTCTTTAAATCAGAGTTTTTAATGTGCAGTGCAAATTAATTTTAAATATGTCAGTAAAATGCATATGGCAATCTAACAGGAAAACAAGCTAAGGAATAAAAAAACTATAAATTTGCTTTCTTCACACAACAGCAATTGCTTTGGCAGAAGCACTCCAAGGAAGCTTTCTTGACAAACTTTGGAATATTTTCTTTCCTTCTTAAACAAAATAGTATAATGTAGTTCATCACACAGTTTTCAAGTAATTGACTCCTTCTAATTCCTATTACTGACCAAGAGACTGCTTTATTTTTACTGCCAATAGGATCTTTTAGTATACAAGGGGAAATGACAAGGGAAAATAACCCATTGCAATTAAAATAACACTGCAAGCAAGAAAAGAATACAAGGAATTCGAACCAAGAAATCTGTTTTTGCATACTGTAGTCTATTTTATGGCAAATGCAGTTCAACTGAGCTTTCGCAGTCAAACCTTATTATGTTTTATTTTCCCCTTAAAAGTACTAGCCTGTAGCTCCTTCCACAATTCACATGTAATTAACCTTCTTTAATTCCTTCTACATATCATGAAGCAGAGTCATATTTTTTCCCTAAGAAGAAGGAAATTTAATATGCAAATGGAAATAACTTTAGACAACTCACTGCAATACAAGTACTTAATATAATCAAAGAAGAAAACAACATAAGGAATACAAGTAAATACCTTTTTGTTTCCCTCACTGTAATGTATTCTATGGAGAAGCTGCTAAGGTTAAGTTTTCTCAGGAAAACCCTGAAATGTGTTATTTTTCCACCTTAAAATAAAACTGCTTTTCTCTATCTCCTTCCACTATGAAAAATTCTGAGCAAAAAATGTGACCTTCTCATATTGCAGTTTATTTTATGGTAATGGCATTCCAGCTGAGCATTCCTCTAACTCCTCGCAGTTAACCTTTAGTCAACAGTGTATTTCAATTGCTTACCAAGTTCTTATTTTTCTCCTAACCAGAGCAATTTGTATGCAAGTAGAAAGTGCTGTAATTATTATTTTCCCCTTAAAAGGCTACTAGTACTCATCAGCACACAATATAAATAATGCAGACTAAAATATATGCATTTCCCACATAGCAGCTTGTTATATGGCAGACAGTTGACATGAGCTTTCTTAGAAAAACATTGAAATATGTATTTTCCTATAAATAACCATATTAGTATCTAGTGACAGGGTGGCCATGGTGGCGCAGCAGTTAGCACTGTCACCTCACAGCAAGAGGTTCTCCGGTTCAATTCTTGGCCAGGGTGCCTTCTGTGCAGAGTCTGCATGTCCTCCCTGTAGTCATGTGGGTTTCCTCTGGCTGCTCTGGTTTCCTCACACATCCCAAAGACATGTAGTAGGTTGATTGGACACTCTAAATTGGCCCTAGGTGTGAGTGTGTGCATGTGTGTGCCTTCTGTGGAAGGTTGGGCGCTGGGCTGGCAACTCGACACCATAAAACTCCACTGCCAATCATGAGCGGGCAGATGATCTGCTGTGGTGACCCCTAACAGGGAAAAGCTGGAAGAAGAAGTATCTAGTGACACCAACTGTTCACAGCTTAAAGATGCCTTCAAGCTGTCTCAGTAGTAGCTATGCATCTGTAACAGGACTTCAGACATTAGACTTGAAAACACTGATGGATATGCCCATCTTAAGTGTATAGAAAAATCTCCTGTTAAGACAGGATACACAAGAAATCTGCTTCCTTGATAATTATACTCGTCAAGGAAGCAATGAATTAAATTTGGTAAAAGCCTGTGAAAGAAAAATAGAACCTGTATTGACATAAAGACTTCCACATAGGAAAAGTGGATAGATATAGATAGATAGATAGATAGATAGATAGATAGATAGATAGATAGATAGATATTGATATAGAAATAGAAAGACATAGGGCAGGATTCACGAAGCCTCCGTGTAAGAGTTATAACTCATACACGGAGGCTGCAGTTAAACGGAGTGATGTCAGCATGCTCTGCATATTCATGAGAGCATGCTTAATCACACCTAAGGCTAAGACGGTCCATGTAAGACAGTAGGGGGCGTGTCCATAGGCTGAGCCCTGTAAGCGGACACGCCCCCAGAAGAGTAAAAGTGCCCAAAGTAAACACCCACGACAGAGTCCATGGAAATGTGAATAAACACAACACAACACATGCCCCCACAGACTACGAACATAAAATGTACAAATGAACATCTCATAATTTTTTTTAAATTGTAAAGATGTTTAACCGTGAGTGCGCTCGTTTGCACGGGCGTGCCCGTAGCGCAGCCACAGTTAGCAGTCAGTGGGAAAGCATATAAGAACTAAATATGCAAAGTAAGCCAAGAAGGAATAGTGTAGCAGTAGAAATGTTGGCTGAAGAGCAGGCATTCATGGTTCGAGCCCCCACAACACCAATTTTATTTTTAGCAAAATAAGCACGAAACAAGTCCCTGACAAATATGTACACATAAAATCACATTGTATGTAAAATGTAATGAAATAGCCCATTTATATTGAAGAAATGTGAGGTAACAAAACAATAAAAAATGCCAGATGTGCCCATAGCTGAGCTACAGTTTAACAGGGTGAGTGCATCTGCCCGTAGGTGAGCAGTGGTTTAACTGGTGCAAAATGAGTGCCCGTAGCTGAGCAGTGGTTTAACATGCTGAATCTATGTGCCCCTAGCTGAATGTAATATGCGTGCTGACAGCCAAATGAGGCTTAAACCAGCGTACCCCGTTTGCGCGGAGCTGCGCACCGCACAATCAAGCTAACCGACGGGCAACGTTGAGCAAGCCGTATCAAAACTGCCTTTACACAGACACACCCCTCAGCTTGTCTAGACAGTCATAAAAAATAAAAAGTAGTGGCCAGGTTCGAACCCAGGATACTATACACCACAGTCAAGGTACTGAACCACTAAGCCATGACAGCAGTACCTACAAATGCAATAATAGCAAATATATAGGAATGAATACAAATGGGAGCATGACAATGCAGGTTTAGTGAAGTTGATACAATTCCAAAATGGCCAATCACAGATATGTGCGGGAAAAACGGACTATATAAGCCCCATAGGCGGGAATACACAGCATAAACGATTGTAGAACTGAATTGCAGCCAGAATGACAGGAGTAGGTGAGGGTAGTTTCTTTTGAGCACAGAGGTGGGGCGTTGAGGAGTCCAGGTACATGGTCTGGCTCCTAGTCCACAATCATGAGGCCCAACTCATGCACGGCCAGGTCCTGTGGGGAGCATATAGGGCTGAGGCGTGGGACTGGTTGGCTCATGATCCCACCAGTGCCACAGGGATTCCAAGGACTGGTGAGCAGGTCCGTCACCACCATGCGGACCTGAAGAGACGCAAGCAGGACCAATTGAACCTTTGGATCCAGGAGGCCCGGCAAATGCCCAACGCCCCACTACTGAGTAAGTTACATTTAATTATGTATGTAAGAAATTAAACTAGCTGATATTATGGAGATGTGTATTCCAATATTACTTAATTTATATTACAGCTGCAGGTGTCCGTTCTGCGAACCGCAGAGCCTATGGCGATAGGCTGGTGTGGTTGCACCACCAGGCAGGTCAGTAACCCACTACCAGTAACTGTAAAGAAATATAAAAGTATGACAGTTAGCAAAAGAGTGCAGTGTAGTCACTATGTAATAAAATGTGCAAGTAACAGTGTAAAAGTGTTTGCAAGTATTGCTTGATTACAAAAGTATGTTGCAGTCTGTAATCCAAACAGAAAAATGAAAATGTCTGACATAAATTCTGAAATAAAGATGTCCCACCTGTAAGAAAATAGAACACAACCTGCAGCAGGCTGAAAAGTACAGCTGCAGAAGATGATGAAATCACATGTGTGAAATATATCCCTGTTGAAATACTGAAACATAACAGAAGTGAGACTGCTGGAAAGGATTGTAATAACTACAGGTAAAACATGTCAATAAAGCCTAGAAGTAAGTACCATCCTGAATAGTAAAATGAAAACAAGTGAGAGAGTGTGAGAAAGTGTCATGAATCCAGCAATACAGTAGTAATAACCCCTGAATAAAGTATACTGCAGTCAAGACAGAATGAAACGCATGTGAGAATCAAAACCAAACAGCGAAATCTGTTCAAAGTGTTGCTGCATCTGGAATGTGTATCCCAAAATCTGGATATGTTGCTCTCAGTCTGCAATATGCAGATAGTATGATTGTCTGATATACCAAACATCCACACCTGTCTATAGCTATATAAAGCAAATGTAGCAGGATGATGTAGCTGAACAAAACTAGTTATGAATGTGTGTGAAGAACAATAAAATGTATATTGATGTTGCAGTAACAGTCCTATCACCAAGTTGAAGTAGTTATCATATAGGAAACTGTAGTTAGAACAGTAGTGTGTATATATGTGCAGCTATTAGAAATGTACAGCATATGTATTGGTATTTGAAGGTGTTAATATTATTTTCTTCACCCCAGCCTATAACCACATATAACCCATTCCACGTGAAAATGGTATGTGCAATCACAATTAACACCCCTGGACATTTGTCCTGTTGGGTCATATATATTTGCATGTCCGTTGATGCATCTGCCCTGTTTATACATCCAAACCTGATGGCCTGTTGCCATCAGTCAACCCTGCATGTTGTTGGACTGTGTATTGCTGTTCAAATTATGCATGTGTTATGCTCGCTGTTCAATGGTGTGAATATCTGGGTGTTTGGCTAATGGGAATACTAATGCATGCTGTTACAACTAATTGTGAATGGTATTATATGTCACTAACCCAAACTGTCATGACATAATGCAAAACATAGGACGACAGGGAAGGCGGGTTCCAGCGGACCCACCTCTCCCACCTCAGCTGGCGAGTGCACCTGGCACTAGTGCCCAGTCTGGACCCTCCTCCAGTGGCCCTGTGCCACCTGCAGGTGGAAGCGCTGCAGGGGTTGGGGCTCGTCCCCCGTCTGCAAGCGTGGCCGGAGGAGAACCACCACTCACCCTCCATAGCGTCCGGACTGTGGTGCGTAGGGAGATCTGGGACTCTGTTCTCGAGCCCCTACGCCAGCTTGAGGCACAGGTGGCACAACTTACGGGCATGCCTGTTGCCCGGCCTACACAGCCCCCAGCACAGCCCCATCCTGGGCAGTGAAGGAACAGTGGCAACTGCCTATGGGTGGGGATATCAGTTCCACTGTTGCCATCTGTGGGCTCATGGGCTCTGGATATCCAAACCTCCATCCCCGTCAATTGTGTAACCCCCCCACACGTGTCATACACCGCCCCTGTATGCGTCTTGTTTGTCTTGTCTGTTTACCTACCCAACCTACCTCCCCAGCTATACCGACTTCCTTCACCTGACACACCACTCTCACCTGAAAAAAAAAAAAAAAAAAAGGGCACTCTGTACCCACAAAAAAATTACGCCCCATACATAGCTGCCCATTCCGCACACATGTCTGCTGGACATGGAAACTATCAATTACAATTGGCTGTACAACAAGTATTATTGTTGTCCTGACACCTCTCTCAGGAGTGGAAGGTTTCAAATGTCACACCAAATTACATACATATGCACAGCTGTTGCTTGGAAACAGTAGTCTGTATGACCTACCACTAAGCCATGACTCTTATACAAGAACATTGTGCTAAAATAAATATAACATGTAATAGTAGGGAAGAATGTAAAGGGAATATAGGATGTGTAGTACACAAAGCATGTCATTTAGAATTACTGTCAAAACTACTGGATTCCCATAATAGTAGTGTGTGAACAGAAACAGCCATGCTAGTTGGTAGCTTGTAGGTAATAATGTCAGTTAATGTACATATATAAATGTATGTATATTTACATATATATATATATAAATATATATCTATATATAGTTGTAGGTGTCATTGTGCATACACACTTACTACAGGGAACAGGAGAGAGGAATGGAGAAATGTGAATCTACAACACAGCCTGAATCATGAGAGATATTAACCTTTACACTCACAGAACAGTGTCCACAGCATACCAGCATGGTCCCCGCCCTTACAATCTGAAAGGGCAACGCCTATCTCACATACCCTTTTATAACACTGTCCTGAAATCACAGTGAGAACTGCAATCAGTACACAACTGGCTGTATGCAATTAGCAAATGCTGGCTTACAATTGGTGCAGAGGCCATCACATGGACCTATGCAGATACCTACAAAAGCATCCTGTACTAACACTCCACACATGCAATACATTCATTGCACTGTCTGGAAGCAGACAGAGGGAGAGAGACAGACAGAGACAGAGAGAAAAAAAAAAACACACACGCTACACACTGTGACTCTAAGCTGTCAGCAGTGACAGTAGCAGCAGGAAGCAGAAGCAGTGGTAACGCAACCAGCTGTGACAAACACAGGTAATGCAAAGTAACAGGTTAATATTCTGCATACTGTGAACCCTCCAAATGTGTCATAGGTCTGTATCTATAAGTATGTCCATGTGATATGTTGTGTGTACGTAGTTCCACCAAAAGGGGATGACTATACATTACATGTCAATCAGTGTTAGGCCATGATCCTGGCAGCAGTTGTCTGTGCGTTGCCCTCAGCAATGGCTGTAGTGACTGTTTTGAAAGGTCAGCCAGGTTCAAAGGCAGGATCAGCCCATCACAAAGGCAAACTGGCTGGGAACAAGTGTCTGCAGGTACTCGATATCACTGCATATGCATCCCATACTGAATAATTCCATAGCTTAGCAGACCAGGCCGGTTATGCATATGATGTGGTAGTTCCCAGGGTCAGTAGAGGTGCCTCCTTAGTGGTGTGGGACCACTGTTGCTGTATGCCAGTGTCCAGGTACATATCCTGTAGTACGGCCAAGATTAATTATCAGTCTTATATGCAGTTGTATGTCCTCTTGGAGTGCATGTAGCACACATCCAGGGATACCATCAGGTCACAGTGATGCTGTGTGTTCTGCTTTGCTGAGGGCGGCTCTCACCCGGACATGTGAGATGGTAGGGAGGTTACATACAGCTGTGATAAGTATTTCAACTGGTGGGGGAGAAGGAGGGGGGATACATGCACCGAACCCGTCTGCAAGAATGTTGCCAATATCTGTGTGTTTGGTGAATGTTAAGTAGGTGTGTATTAACGCAGAGCATATCTGAGGCATTTGGTCCATATGTGTAACATAACTGAAGAAGGCCTTGTGGTTATCCATAGTGTTTGTGGCCATTTCCCTCCCAGAGTAGGCTATGGCCATTGTTATGAGAGACCGTAACATAGTACCAGTGCTGACCACAGATGCCTTCCCTTAATGTGAATCTGCTCTGTCCTGCAGTAGCCTCCTGCTATTGTTATACAATCTGCCTCTGTCTGGGGTCCACCGGACAGGATGCCTAACCTTTGTGCATAGGGTCTGGGTTAGAAATGTGTGTGCAAGTTCCATGCAATCTGTGGGATGTCCGTGGTAAGCATTTGCAAAGGGGTCAGCAGTGTGGGTTGTGGCTTCCACTGGCCCAGTGTGCTGCATGGATACCATCTCAGTCCTAACAAGTGAATAACTGTCTAATCACATACATATCAAAGTAGTCTACTGTGCTGGTGGTGGTGGTGGGATATGTATATCCAGGCCGAGTAACTTGTGTCCACATCACACAAGTGGATGGCGTCCCACATACAGTACCTTGGGATGAACCCCCAGAGTGAGGTTGTGCATTGGACTTGTCAGTGTGTGCTGACCGATGGGGCATGCTACTATGTTGTGTGGAATGTGGCAGGTATTGTTGCACAGGTATTGGCTGAGCACTGATATCTGGCCATGTACTTGTGTATTCACCACGAGACACACACATGCAACATATGGGAGTAGTGGTATATCACTACACATGAGTATCATGTATAGTATGCGTGCCATATATTGCTGACATAGTCTGCTGATATCCTGTTTGTGTTCTCTTCCAGGGAGATGGCGCGTCAGCGTAATCCCGCCTATTCTGCAGCAGAAGATGAGGAGATACACCAGAGCCTGGTGCAGGAGTATGACATACTGTTTTCCTGCACCAGTCAGAATCAGCAGGAGAGGGCTGCACTGTGGCAAGACCTTGTCCATAGGGTAAATGACATTGGCACGCATAATAGGACATATGAGCAGGTACGACATCACTGCAGTGATTTAATCAGAAATGTCCGTCAGCGTGCGTCGGATATCCACAGGCAACAGGTTGCCACAGGAGGTGGGGTGGCCACACATCCCCCCTCACCAGACTGGAGGGGCTACTCCTAAGTGTTGTGGCTCCAGCCCCAGAACAGCAACAGCAATACACCTGCATCATGATGGAGGTTGGATCCACACAGCAGCACGACATGGAGCATGCAGGTAATATGCCATATGTACACTTGACTGTTCTGTACACTGTTAGTTTATGCATGTGTAAGGTGTGTCTGTGGTATGTAGCTGTCATCATAGTATGTAATTGTGCATGTGTGATATTGGCAATATCAGCAGCTGACGTGTGAAAGGCAACTGGTATACTACTGCACTGTATCATATGCAGTATCAATGGCACAGTTGTGCCCACTGACATTAATCTCCTCATTTCTGCAGGTCCCTCCGGGGTTACAGCAAGGCAGGCCATCCATGCTGGTGAGTGTGTTTAACAATACCTATAATAGTCCTGATAGTGCTAGTAACACTAGTGTAACTCAGTAGTGTTCTGTGTGTATACTGCAGGGTGTGCATGTGTGCATGTGTGCAGGTGTGCCTGTGCCCATGTGTGCATGTGTGCATGTGTGCAGGCGTGCCTGTGTCTACGTGTGCATGTGTGCATGTGTGCCTGTGTCCATGTGTGCATGTGTGCATGTGTGCCTGTGTCCACGTGTGCATGTGTGCATGTGTGCATGTGTACACGTGACCACGTGTGCATGTGTGCATGTGTGCATGTGTCCATGTGTTCATGTGCCCACGTGTGCATGTGTGCATGTGTCCATGTGTGCATGTGTCCACGTGTGCATGTGTGCATGTGTGCATGTGTCCACGTGTGCATTTGTCCAAGTGTGCATGTCTGCATGTGTGCATGTGTGCATGTGTGCATGTGTGCATGTGTGCCTGAGTGCATGTGTCCACGTGTGCATGTCTGCATGTTTGCCTGTGTCCATGTGTGCATGTGTGCCTGTGTCCATGTGTGCATGTGTGCATGTGTGCATGTGTGCATAAGTGCATCACTGGTAACAATGTGTGGACATTGTAAACTGTGTTTTCTGTCTTCCTCCCACAGGTTCTGGTGCTGCTCTGGTGTCCTGCGGCAGGGAACCTGAATCTGGTGCCACAGGTACTGGTAATGATGATATCTGTGTAATGGTATAGGAAGGTGTGTCAGGGTCTGCCATTGGTCAGCCAATTGACAGTACACAGCTGTCAACCCCATCATTGCGCACAGTCATCCTGCCAGTACATCCTTTGTCACCATTGTCCCTAGGTGATGGACAGGATACAGTGGGCATTGACCAGGGCAATGTGGTATCCGTGGCACATGTTTCCCCACACGGCAGCCATGGGCAGGGTCCTGGATGGTACCACACAGACAGTTGCCCATGGGTTCTCGTGGGAGCATCCGTGGGCGTACTGCCTCTGGCAGATGTGCCCAAAGAGGTCTGTCAACCTCAGCTATGTTTCGGGCTGTCATGTAGGCACAGTCGCGTATGGAAAGGTACACCAGACAGGGTCTGAGGGAGTTGAGAGCATGTCGCACAGCCATGACTGACAGTATGCGTGACATCGCGGATGCTATCCGTAATTTCACCGATGTCATAGACAGACGTTGTGTGGACATATTACAGCAGTTCCACAACCAAATGTCCATGAGCCAGGGCAATGGTGGGCGGTTGCAGCGTTGCCGTGGCCGTATGCCAGCAACAGCAGCAGCTGGCAGTCGGCGCAGACAACAACAGGCCCGCGCATGCCCCCATAGTGCCAGCAGCAGCCCCAGCAATGCTGGGTCTGTGCTGTCATCGGAACGCCCCAGGAGACCACTTGCACGTGGCTCTGGACAGTCCCAACAGGGACCTGTGTCCAGTCAACACACTCCCACTTCTGATGACAGTACCCAGTCTGGCTTAGTACTGCATACGGTCCGTAGCACCCCTGCCAGGCACAGGTACCGTGTCCATGCCCACAGACACTGATCTGTATGACCTGCCAGGTGCAGTCTGTGGCTGTCCACAAACCCCTGTATATGGCAGCCATGAGGTGGAACTGTGTGCGTGCATACACACATGCAAAATGTTAACACCTAGGGTGACCACATACATGCACACACTGCACCAACAGTGCCCCACCCTGTACTGCTGCCCCTCACCAACACACATACACACACATGTCAATTGGTGGTATCAGTGGTAGACTCAGGCATACCTAATTCACACCCTGTGCATATGATGACACTGTGCCACCTCCTGCAATCTCCAACATCATTGCGGGAACAGGTAAACACGTTGCTGATGCACAGGCTGACTACATAGAAGTGTATTAGTAGTATCATGTTGGTAACAGTACAGTGTGCTGATATGACTGTGTGTATATCCCAGCATGCCTGATGCAGTAACCGTATGAATGTCCTGAATTGTTATCTGCACCCATAGTACGTACCAAAGTGTAACAGCTGCACATAATTGCATGCCGGTGGTAAGGATGTCAACAGATAGCCGCATACATGGGTAGCACAGGGGGGAAGCTAACGCAAGTAGTGATATGCAATGGTGGACATGTACAGTAATGGTGTCAAGTTGCCCACAACGACTATGCAATGTGGATGTTTGCGCATGTTGATATGTGTGCAGTACCAATGTAATCCAAATCACAATTAACTATGACATGATATCAGTTCTACCATGGGCATCTGCGCTGTGTATTCCTGGGTACATGTTGATAGTGCCTACATATTTGCATTGTTACTTACTTTTAGTGTTACCCCTTCTTTGTTGTACAATGAACTACTTCCAGCCCTGCTTACTGTAGCTTTGTTTGCATGCATGTTCGCTTGGGGTTCCCTGGAACACTGCTTACACCTGCAATGCAGAGTTACAGTGCTTCTGTGGACTCCTAGTGACATCTGCATAGCGTATGATACGTATGTCAAGTTTACACATGACAGAACGTCACTGTCCATCCTGTTCACATGTACGTTGCCTGTGACACATTGCACATGTCTTACCTGGCATTTACCCACGTGTGCAGTCATATATGCCAGTGCTATGAAACAGTAGCAGTACACCCACACATACACACCTTCAGTATGTTGTTCCCCATTGGCCCTATGTGTTGGTACTCACCATGGCAATCACACTACTAGGGTAGCATGTGCAAAGGTAACCTGAGAATCACCTTTATGGTCCAGTTGTGGTTTATGTGAGTCATGTGGCAATGTCACAGCTCCACATGTATGCAGTCAGCCATCACCCTTGGCCAGGAATGTACAACACATGTGTGGGATGCCACCACATAGCCAATCTGGGGACTGAGCTTTCTGAACCCAGTAATGCCATACCCTGTCAGGTGGCATGTCATATTACAGTGACTACAATACAAGTCAGACATAGACACGCACTGACAGCATGCTGAACACATTGGGGCATACGTGGGGACTCAGAATAGCATCCTGCCTGAGCATCACACACCTCCGCAGCTGGCACACAGGCATATGTTCCGTCGGATCAGAGCACATGCCACTCATAGCACACACATCCCGTGTGCCACACACTCACAGCCTGTAGGGCTACACAACACACCTGCTACAGATGTGTCAGGTACCTGTCTTGGGTGCTGCACTGGGGTTCCGCTCAACAGGCTGTATCTGGTGAAGGTCACAGTGATATGCCTCAGGGGCACTATGGTCCACCACAGAACACATGCATACAGGTCAGTCAGAGGCATGGACACATATGACTCACTCATTGACCATGCCACTATGGATGACCTGAGACATACCTCCTTGGACTACATGATAGGGAACATAGAATGGATCTCTCAGCATGTGGCACGGGCCAGTATGAGCCTGATCTTGGTTGCCAACATACCCTCACCAGGTATGCTACCACTATATGTAGGAAGGGTGTTGTATGTCTACATTCTGCTCAGTCTCCAATGTCATTCATAGGGTATCCGCTGGCTGTCAACGTGTGCTTACATGCTAGGGAAGCCACAATGATGTGCAAGGGTCAGCTTGCATGTGACACCCATGGCCCGATGTATATTGGCGAAGCTCCTTGATACACACATACTGCCTTATGCTGCAGGACACGGATTACATAGCCACCTCCACGGGTATCACACAGGTTAGGACACTAACAGTGCTGCTGCACAACACCAGCAGTGTACACCGCAAGATGCATGCACTGGACACTGTCCTCAGCACGATGAACTGCAATGTCTGTGCAGTACCAGAGTCCTGATTCATGGCTCACAGGTGTAACCAATCACTGACAGGTTATGCCTCATACCATGCCTGTCGTCCCCTACACATGTAACACACATGGACAGGGGGGTGGTATCCCAAGGCACCACAGATACACACACCTCCAGGTTGTTGGCACAGCACAAAGCATCAGGGCCTAATCATGTGCAGCTAACAGTGTGTCGGACTGCCATCTGGTTCATAGCCTGGCACACACAACCCTCCCATACACAGGAAAAACACCTATCCTCAATAACAACACTGGCAATATGACAGTCTCAAGAACTGTCTTTATATGACTGGACTGCATCCAGCCAAACATTGTGCGTGAGCATTACTGTAGCTACAACACACTAGTTGAAGGGTTCACAGCATGTGGTCACTGAATTGCAGTGGAATGACATGTTACCACTCCCACAACAGGTGGGAACATGCAGCACCTGTACATCGACTACATGTAGACTATATGGCCCAGACCAGATGTGTATCCCCTGCTGTAGGTATTTTACCATATACACCCACACTGTATAGACACATACCACGTGGGGCCCCTGCACAGTAAGACACAGTCATATTGGTATACATTGCAAATACCATTTATCCACTCGAGGCATGTGTCAGACATGGTAACTACTGCAGGTCACAGGTATTTATGTGTATGTGTCACACACATACATCATGTGTGCAATGCCATTGCTGGTTTAGGCAATGGCATGCATTGTTATGCACAAAGACCCACACAAGGTCATAATGTGTGACACAACCACACGTGGCAGTTGTGGGTTACCAAAACATACCTATCTGTACTCTGACAATGGTAATAGACCCAGTAGCAGAGCGCACTATTGGCATTACTGGCCAACTAGCCCTGTTTGGCTGTGCTGATAGTGTGGTGACATCCCCTGTGTTTACTGGGGGAATATGCAGCAACTGGTGTATTGTAGTATTTGCCAAAAGTATCTACTTTCTCACACTTGCATTTACACACACCCTACTATCCCCACACACACTTGCCATTTGCAGGATTTATACCCCTACCTAACTAAGTCACAACACGTGAGAGAGACGCATTAGCAAAGCGCACTATTCGGATTACTAGATGGTTCCTCTTCTCTGGCTGTACTTATAGGGTGTTGACATCATCAGTATTTTGAAAGGGTAATGTGCATCAGGTAGTGTGATCTTCTGATTGCCAAAACTAACATGTTTTTCATACAGAAATGCACACACACAAACTCCCCACATCCAAACACACACACACTTGCAGGTTTCAAACCCCTACCTAAATATGTTATGGCACTTGAGAGTGACACTGTTGCAAGTTGCGCTATTCTGATTACTGGCAGATGTCTCTTCTCCAGCTGTATGTACAGGGTGCTGTCATCATCACTGTTTGGAATGGGTAATGTGCATCATGTAGTGTGATCTCCTGATTTCAAAAAAGCACATGTTTTTCATACAGAATTGCACACACACAGAGTCCCCACATACAAACACACACACATGCCATTTACAGGTTTCAAACTCCTACTTAACTATATTATGACACTCGGGAGAGATGCATTAGCAGAGTGCGTTATTCGAATTACTGGAAAGTTTCCCTTCTCCATCTGTACTTATAGGGTGCTGAAATCATCCGTGCTGAGATAGGGGAATGTGCCTCCTGTAGAGTGCTTTCACAGATGCCAAAAGGGACATCTCCCTCACACAGACTTGCACACACACTAACCCCCTCCACACACACTGAACATTTGCAGGATTCAATCCCCTACCTAACTTTGTTATGACACTCGAGACGGACACATTAGCAGAGTGCGCTATTCGCATTACTGGGAGGTTTCCCTTCTCCTGCTGTACTTATAGGGTGCTGACATCATCAGTGTTTAGAAAGGGGAATGTGCATCCTGTAGTGTGTTCTCCTAGTTGCCAAAAGGGATATTTCTTTCATACAGTCTTAAACACACACTAACCCCCTCCACACACACTGAGCATTTACAGGATTTAAACCCCTACCTAAATATGTTATGACACTCGAGACGGACGCATTAGCAGATCGCACTATTCACATTACTAGGAAGTTTCCCTTCTCCTGCTGTACTTATAGGGTGCTGACATCATCAGTGTTTAGAAAGGGGAATGTGCATCCTGTAGTGTGTTTTCCCAGTTGCCAAAAGGGACATTTCCTTCTCACAGCCTTTCACACACACAAACCCCACTCACCCACCCACACACTGAGCATTTGCAGGATTCAAACCCCTACCTAACTGTATTATGACACTTGAGGGAGACGCATTAGCAGAGTGCACTATCCAAATTATGGGGCATCTGTTCTGCACCTGCAGTATTTATAGGGTGCTGACATCTTTATTTCTACAGAGGTATGTACATGTAGTACTACCTGTCAGGTGGGGGATAGCATATATATGCATTTGCAGCCACCTACGTCAGGGTCAGATATGAACATCGCACTGGCAGGTTATGTTCTATACCATGCTTTGTGACCACAGGACCTGTAACACACAAAACAACCAGTCCAGAACACCACACCCACATCCAGGACACACACTTAGCTTCCCTGGGAACAGTGCCGGGATATGCAGGTGTTCACATTCACCATTCCAGTTGTTAACATCAGGTACAGGCATATTGTGTGTGAGAACTACTCAGGCCTCTACCACTTTACCCTACAGCCACTACAATTTGTGGGTCCATGTGCTATGGCAGAACCACACACCACAGCCACATGAGGGAATACATATTTCACCTGTCCATCTGCAACATGGGTACTCACTGTTCCACACCAGAGGTAGACCACCATTGTTGATATCTGACCATACCCACCTTTCCATGGACATCCATATCCCATCTCCACCCCCAGGCAAGGTTGTCACTGCACACAAACTGTATTTAGCACAAGCAGACTCTACACTTGTGAAGACTGGGGTGGACGACTTCAGAGGACCCATGCTGGGGGACTATACTGGCCACTCAGCATAATCATTGACAATTGCATTCTATGAGCATGTGTATGGTTTGCATTGATCATGCTATCCCACATATACCCATGACTGCTCCACAACAAGACACCTGTCAGGTGTACACCAGCCATATATGAGCCGTACAACAGACAGAGTGAGCTAATACATCGCAGAGCTGTAGCCCACAGAGGGAGGACATCTGTGAACAGTTCCGGCACGGCACTTCATTCACACATAATCATTACAACACAGTGTTGACAGTGGAATTGTCCAGAGAATGCAGATAGGGCTTCCCTCAGTCTGTTATTGATGGACACTTACTGTTAGAGATCCTCAGCAACCCTCTTCCAGCACACACCGACAACATGGCTGTGGCTTAGCACATTCAATCCCTGGGACCTCCACGGTGCCCCTGCTTGACAGAGGCACAGCTCACTAGCCTCACATGTTGCCTTATGTGACCTACTTTACAGTGGCACAGTAGCCTACTGTACTGGGGATGCAGATGCCAAGCACACTCTGGCTGAGCTGTCATTCCCTAGGGCAACAAGCCTAGTATTGACCTCTACACCCATATGTTCAATTGTTGGATGCACAATATTTGTTGTGCTGTTCTACTGTTTGCAGGTCTTTATTGCCATAGCATTCCCTGTTCCTATGACCAACTTGTGTATCTGTGGAACATGTTTGCATATGACGGCAATCCACTATATCACTTATGTCTCTGTAGTCATTTACTGTGTGCACTGGGCAGATTGCTGTGTTGTGGTTGGTTCCTGGACTGACACGTACAAATACCAGATATGTGTGGCCAACTGCTAAACGGAGATATGGCCTAAATGTGTGAGCATGCCCAGTTCATCCTTTCCATGGCATGTTGTCTGACATATGCCTCATTTATCAAAGTGTGCGAGCATGCCCAGTGTGAGCTTTCCATATGTTGCACTCTGAAGTCCACCACATATTTGGGTGTGTGTGAACTTCAACAATATCTCACTTTTATGGTTGTGTGTTGGGTGTCATGTTGTGTACTAACTGGCCAACTGTTTTGTGTCTGCCACAACAGGGATTATACTGTGCCTGCAGGGATTGCATGGGATACTTTGCAGACAGTTCTCAACATTCTTTCATAATGACCTAACACTGTAGTACCGTATAGTGTACTGGTTCAGTACTTTCACTGTGGTGGACAGTATCCTGTGCTTTAGTCCTATGACTGCTTGACATCTTCATAGTGAGCACAACAGACTGTGTAGGGGCCAGTTGTGCACATATGACCATGTTGCATTATGTTCAGATATGGACTACCTACACCAGTCTCGTCCAACATTGGTAGTGTATTCCACAACATGGGTGGACATTGGCAAACACTAGCGATGTTCCCTAGGCCATTTCTGATGCTAGTCACAGGGTGTGTTTGTCCTTCGACACACATTTTAACTGGAGTTTGCCATGACATATGTCATAGTTAGTATACTGTGCCTGCGTCTACCTCTGACATAACAGTGATACCCAGGGTTAGCCTACCATCTCCCATCCACTAATCAGGATTCCTCTTGAGTAGTGTCGATAAGTGACTCTCTGGCTGACCTGTACCAGGAGTTTACTGAAGAGTGGGGGTGCCTTCTGTGTTATGGATCATTATGTACAGCTTGTCCTATGTATGTCAGTGCTGGGGTTCAGGTCTCTCATGTGCATAGCTCACTGCCATTCAGATTGTACAAGGTGCAGCATGTTCATTGATTCCAGGATGGACATGGCTTCATACATCAGGCACAGCTTGCCTGTAGCTGGGCAGTATGGCAGTGTGTGGGGCTGCAGTTTGTTTACTCAGGCAACACATGGCATCTGTTCATGCTCTTTGCTACTCCTGGTGGGGTACTGTTGTGGACTTTACAGTTGATGGAGGTGTCTGCTGAGGTATATCCCACAGGGGCTATTGTAGTCAATTGTGACGCTGATGGAGGATGACTGCAGAGCCACAGTGACATCCCCTTATCTACATCTGCCAACCTTCATGTTTGGGTGGGTATATAGTATATGTTTCTGTGAACACTACAGCCACATGTTTGTCCATTGCAGGATATCTATCACCTTTTGTACCCAGGTCTCACATTACATGTTAGGTACGCCATGGGTTAACACCTGTGTGGTAATTTGTGGGCACTTACTGTATATCCACGGTGGTTGTCTATACACAGTTCTGCAATTAGCTTGCTGACATGGCTATGGCTCCAGTTGTCTGTTTGTAGGTGGCCCTTTTCTGTGATGCTTGTGTCAGCTGGGGGTCGGATATGGTGGGCTGTTTGTACTCCTCTGCATACATGTTCAGTCACAGTCCTTCCATGTTGGCCTATACCTATGGGACATATATACAGAACGGGGGGGGCAGGACCAGGCCTTGTGGGATGCCACTCATATCTGCTTTGTAGTCTGACATGGATGCGGCATGTCTGACCATGTCAGTTCTGTCCTTGGTCTGGTTTGCAACCCCTCTACTGACATAGGGGTATATATTTAAGCAGGTGAACATATCCATACTGAACTCGTATGGTATTGTCTAGAAGCATGTGCACGGTCCAGCTACGCTGTGTGGACCACATTGCCCTCATCAATGACCTTAATGACTGCTGCAGTTACGACAGCCACACTGTGTAGGGTCCAGTATCAGTAGGTCCACAATAGCCTTCTGTTTGCGGTACATACTGATCCTTTCCATAGCTGTGCAGACCAAGCTTGTCAGGATCCTGGAGTGGTACTTTGCAGTATCCATTCAGGCAACACCTTTGTTGTGAAGGACCACTGTTGTTGTACACTGCTCTTTGGGTACATATCCTGTGGTAAGGCTGACATTGGGCAGTAGTGTGATTTGGCATTCCATTATTCTTGGAGTCCATGTTGGCCTCAGCCCAGGACACCATCACATACCTTTGCTGCTGTGTGTTTTGCTTTGCAGATGATGGCTGTTACCTCAGCATCTGCAATGTCAGGGGACCAGCAGTCTGCTGGGATAGATATTTTGCACTCTGGGGGGGGGGGGTGTTTGCACTGCACCTGTCAGGTTGTATGTTAGCAATATATGTGTGTGTTTGGTATGTTGTTTGTAATATCTGTGTGATTCGGAGCATATCTGTGGATGCCCAACATGGTTCCTACCATCAGTTAGGTAAGCCTTGTGATTATCCTTAGTGTCCTGTACATTTTGTATCTTCATAGATTCATGGGTTCATACTAGGCTATACACCCTAGGACATTAGTAAGCCTAGCCAGAGTGTGTGTGTCTTTCGCCACCCCTTGCTATGTTTCTGTTATGGCCATTTATGAATTTCTTTACTGTGCCTCTGTCTGGTCGTGACACAGTGAAGACCTCCAGTATACATGTACGATCATCCATCCACTTGGCAATATTCCTGTTGTGGGGTGTCAGTGAGGGGCTCTGCCTAACATGGATTGGGATCCTGTTTCTGGGTGTGGGGAGCCTCTGGGTTATGTATATGTCCCTCTAGCACATCTTATTTCATTATGTGTTGAGGCTGACATCTGTCACTCTCACAGCTCCAATGGCTTTGATTTTCTGTGGTGGAGCATGTCCATTACTCCTGTGTTGGACATTGGTCTTGTACAACAGACATACAATGCCTCTGTGTAGGCAGTCTGTGACTGCATTCAGCTGGGGTGTCTACAGCCAGGCAACATATGACATATATTTCACACCCTTTATCCTCTTGATGGGGTAACTATGAGGTCTTCCGAACCGCTGCAGGTGTCACGTGCGGTACATCCCATATGAGTCATTGTACTAGATTATGGGTCTGATAAGGGAACAGTACAGCGGCACAGTGACCTCTGTTGATGTAGATGTGAATCCTTTCATGATACGGTGTCCAATATCGACAATCTTCCTAGCCACATTGGCATTGTGAGTGTCACATGACAGATTACTGTCGACTTGTGTCCCTAGGTCCCTGATTACTCCTTGCATACATAATGGTTTGCCACCTATGTGGTAATTAGTGTGTACCTTGTCTGGTATTTGGTGGGACATTCATACTGTCCAGTGTCTTCAGGATTTCTGGGTGGAGTTCTTGTGTGTGAGAGTGTGGTCTGTCGCATGCTACAGACTGTACAGCAGTTTGGACTACACTTAGGTACACATGGGTGGTCTCCGCTGCTTTGTGCATTGTCAGTTACCTGGCCATATGGGTGGCTGTGCTGCATATGGATACTCCCCCTCCTTTGATGCTTTGGTCCAGGTGTTGGGGCCATAACACATGATATGTGGTATAACCTAGTAGTGCTGGTGTGCTATCACTAGGCTTGCAGCAGGCTTCTGTCACTGCACAGACATCAATGTTCTCCATAATGGGAAGTGCCTCAGTGGCATGCATATTGCAGTTTACACATCTGGCATTGGTCAGCATTACCCTTATGTTTCCTACCACTTATGTTTTCTAGGGTGGTGGGTAGTCTTTTTGGCCTTGCCTACATACGGCTCTATGGAGGTGGAAAAGGCCTTATCCAGTATCCAGACGCACAGGGGTAACAGGTGCAAGCCATCCCTGGAACAGCAGCATGGCTTGTCATGCTTGACATCTCAAGCAGACAGACATTAGACCTTCTTGGACTGACAGCTGTAACTGTGCCAGCTGTTAAACATGATCATTCTGTGTTTGTACTGTGGCATCATTCTTGGTGAAGGTTGGATGCTGCACACAGCCAGTGTCATACTGGCCTGGGGTACATACTCAGAGGGATTATCCATGTCTCTTTTCATGTAGACCAGGGAGGTACATCTCAGGTCATTCACACCAGCATGGACATTGAGTGCATCATATTTCTGCTTGCTTTGGGGTGACCTGCGTACTTGTGTTATGTGGCATTTTGTGGCAGCCTACAGGCAGCTTACTCCACCCTTTCCCTTGTTCAATCTGGTGAGTGGGACAGCAGTGTGTCTGCCTATACAGACACCTATTACAACTGTATCAGGCATGTTGTTTCTCCTTCTGGCCTGTGACTGTTTGGCACACCAGCTTTGTGTACTATTCGTTGCATGTGCTATGTTTGGAGGTTGTGGTTGCTTGTGATCTGCTTTGGAGGCTTCTGTTGGTGTGGTGTGTTTGTAATTCGGGCCTCCGGGAATATTTTTCTGTGTTTATGTGTTTGGTTTACAGTTGTGGTAGGTCTATGTGGGACTGGGTTTGTGGTGTATGTGGTTACCTTCTCCTCCTGACTAGTTTTGACAGTACTGAGTTGGTGGAGCTCAACCTCTGGTTTGGATACATGGTTGCATCTATCACATATATTTGTATTTATTGGGGGGTGTTGTGGTTGTCTGTGTACTTGGGACATGTGTCACATTGCCTCTGGATTCACAGATTCCACTTGTTGTGGCTGGACTTAGTGGATTGTATGTGTGGACATAAATTATTGCCATACTACTGGTCAGTGATTACTTCCCTTTTTATGTTTGCTCTATCATGTGGTAGCTTCCTCATTCTCTTGCATGGTTTGGTAATGGCTGGAGTCCAGCATGCCAGATGCCTGTGTGTATGGCATTGTGTGTTGTTGTTATTTGTGATTGCATACTCCAAGCATTCCTGGCTGTGTTCATGGAATGCCTGTATAACATGTTCTGCGGTGTGTCCCATATTCAGCACTTGCACAGGGCCTTTCGTGGATTCAACATCAGTTTGGAGGGTTGCAACCTATGCTTTACACACGTTTTTCACTGTGGTATTCTGGCCAGGGACTGGGGTTGGGATGTGTATATCCAGTGTGATTACTCTATGGTCTGGTCTTACCAGTGAGGGATACACTTCTCATCTTGCCATCCAGTACACATGTTGCTGATTATCACATCCAGTATGCTTACCCCTCTTGTGGGAGTGGTACGTTGTTCCTGGGCATTTTGGTTTATGGATTCTGGGAACTTTTCTCCTACTGTGTTGGTGCTAGTATAATGCTCCCAGTGTATGTCTGGGTATTTTCAGTCAAGCAATATAATGTGGTGTGGGGGGCTTAATATATTCATGTATTCCAACATAGGCCAGGTGCAGTTCCTGGTATTAGGACAGTAGTCTGCAGCAGGCTATATACTGGGAGGCGGTTTTAGCCATTGGTATTTGACAATGGCTAATCCATGCTGCTTCTTATTGTGGTACCAACATGGGGGTGTGGTTATCCTTGACATTTATTGCTAGTCACCCTCCTTTTGTAGCTTGTTCCATGTTTTGCGGCTGTACAGCACAGTATGAGGTGTGACCTGGTAGTGTTAGGGTGCTGATGTGAGCCTTGACCCAGTTCTCTATTACAGGACTGGTATCTACATTCTCCATACTGTGTGCGTTTACACTGCACACATCTTGCTGTTTAGACTTCTGACATTGGGTAGCATTACATCTAGGTTCCTATCCCTTGTGGTACCTATGAAGGTGGGTTTGTGTTTTGAGACTTACCTATTCAGGGCATGCTGTGGGTACTGACAGCCTTTGCCAGTATCCATGGGGCATGGAATGATAGGTGCATGCCACCCCTAGCAGGTGGTGCATCATGTCATGCTCTGCATGTCTTCCCAGCCTGAAACACATTGGCTCCCCTTTGACTAACTGCATTACTTCAGCCAGTTATTGCACTTGATCATCCCATCGTCATTTTGTGGCTTCATGCTTGGTGAGGGTGGATGTTAGTCAGGGTGCTCAGGTGTGCATATAGTACATGGTGTTACATTACTTAACACATGGCATTCATGCCTCAGGTGGTACTGCAGGGCTGCCTCTGTCGGATGCGCATATTACACTTCCCTGTACATGTTTGTGAGCAGGTCATGTCATTTTAGGCAACCATGTTATTATTTGAGTGAGTCAGAGGGGGTATCATTCCCAGGGTTCCTACTGAGCCAGTGTATGTGCTATGCGTTGCCTCTTTGCCAAGGCCAGGGCATACTGGGCATGCCTCCTTCTGCCTACTGGGGCAGGCTCAGGTTGTTCCTCCTCCGAGTCATGCTCTGCCTGTGATGGCCTTGGCAATGGTGGGGGGCTGTTTGGCCCAGCCCTATGCTGGTCCTGCTGCAGCTGTTTTCGCAAGATCATATTATGTAGCATAGCACATACCATGACAATTTGGGTACATGTAGTTGGTGTGTACTGCAAGGCTCCACCAGATGTGTCCAGACACCGGAACCGTGACTTGAGCAGCCCAAACACATGCTCTATTACATTACGTGTTTGTGCATGTGCCTCATTATGGTGTTCCTGTTCAGGTGTGTGTGCGTTTCTGATGGGTGTCATCAGCCACGGCTCCAGTGCATAACCTGCATCCCCTACTAGGTGTCAGTGTGGGATGTCCCCATTGGCAAATGTCTGGTACAGCTGCATCAAATGCCAGATGTGGGAATCGTGGTAACTCCCAGGGCAGCCAGCACACACATTCATTATTATGCCCTGGGCATCACACACGACCTGGCAGTTGATGGAGGGGAAGCCCTTGTGGTTAATGTAGGCCCTACCCCACTCACCGGCTGGTGCTTTGATGTGTATGTGCGTGCAGTCTATTGCACCCACTACCTCAGGGTATTCCGCTATTTGCTGGAAGAGATGCATATTGCTGGCCAATACCTCACGGGCATTGGGGAAATATACATGATCACCGACATGTGCTGACATGGCATCCAGGAACTGGTGCAGTACCCTGGAGGCTGATGCCTGTGATATCCCCATCATAATGCCAGTTGGTCTCTGGAAGGTACCTGTTGCTAATATTCTTAGGCCAACACATACCTTGGTTTCCACTGGGATGGGTTCCCCTCTGTTGGTTCTGTGTGTGAGGCGTGGCCTGCACAGCTCAACAATTTGCTGCAGGAGCTCTCTGTCCACTCTATAGCGCTCTACTGTCTCCAGCTCATGTAACCCGTTCTAGGTGACCCTGGGCTTGTACACTCTTCTCCGTCTCCTCACTGTGGGTTGTCTGGCACCATCTGCATTGTCCCCACCCTCAGCAAGTCGCCTATGTCTCATTATGACAGCTATGGCAGCCCCTAACATTTCTGCTCTGAGTGAAGCTTTTTCAGTTTTCACTTCTATTAGCTTACTCCTGTCTTGCAGTGTCTCTTAAGAGAAACATCCTGCACTACTGTTTGCAGAGTTTTAAGTGCTAGGCTGGGCTACTATTCTGCCTGTGTAATTGCCTGCTTCTAATTGTTTTCACCTGCTAGCTTCAGCAGTTATCCCTGCTAGCTTCCTATTAATTCTGTTGCTTCCTTTTTCCTTTCTGTTTCCTCAGGGGGGAGCAACATGCAAAGGTTCATAGGTTCATAGGTTCATACTAGGCTATCTGCCCAAGGGCATTTATAAGCCTAGCCCATAGTTATGTGGCTTTCGCCACCCCTTTAGTTTGAATAAAAACTATGCCTATCATTTTGCTGTGCCTCTGTCAAGCAGTGACACTGAAGTAATCCCTGGGGTATATCTGCAATCTCCCATCCATTGGTCAAGATTCCTCTTGAACAAGGCCAGAGAGGTGCTCTGCCTCACATGTACCGGGATTTTGTTCCACAGCATAGGGAGTCTCTGGGTGATGAATCTGTCCCTCCAGCACATTCTATTTATAACCGTGTCAAGGTTTAAGTCTCCCACCCTTGTGGTTCTGAGGGATCTAGATTTTTTGAGGTGAAGCATATTCATCAAATCTGGGTTTGACATGGCCTTATATGTAAGGCACAGGTCACCTCTGCTGCATACCAGCAGAAACACACTCACAGTGGCTTACACGAGCGCACACGTGCTTACACGGTTCAGAATCTACTTATTCGGGTTAAAACGCGCGCACACCCACGCAAACACTGTTACACGTCTGCCAACAGCCTCCAACATGCTCAGCCTGCTCTAAACACGCGCACACCAGCGCAAACAGTGTTAAACATCTCCCAACATGCTCCCACATGCTCAGTCTGCCTTACACGCGCGCACACTTCCCTACTCGCGCTTCATGGTGCATGCACGTCCAGTAAGAAACTTTGGTGTAAGTAACAGTGTACACCTTCCATTTCTTAACTTTCCCTGACTTATCTAGTGGCACACCTCTTTCCCTGATCTGTAACTGTCATCTGTCATGTTACACTGACCTCCAATGAACTGCATTTCTTTCTACCATTCCCCCCTGTGATGTCACCTATCTCCTACTCTATTCATCCCCCTTATGTATCTCTTACACTACTCAGACTGTGCTCATTTGCTATGTGACTGTGAGATTCAGTATCCTAACCCTCATTTACATGAGATTGCCTACTAATGCTTAGTTACATGTCTTAGACTCAGCTTCCCCCCTTAGCAACCACTACACGGTGGCCATGTTGTTTTTGGTCTGCTGGTCCCTGCATTGTCATTCCATGTATTGCATGAAACCCACATTTGTGGGTTTATAACCTTCTTTTTTATGTTTTATACAGCGCAGCCCATTTGCGCGGGGCTGCGCTGGGTTTAAACATTGGCGATCGCCGAAAAAAAAAATTATATTTTTATTATTTTTGCATCGGGTTACCTTGCCAATGGCCACATATTTGACCATTGGCATGCTGCCTGAGACATATGCACCCTTTATTTGGAGCTGACATGGCTCTGTTGTGGAATTTGCAGAAACGTACTCAGTTGTCAACTGAGTACATTTCTGCAGCTAAAACGTCTCTTACACGGACTGGTTTCTGCTTCGTGGATCGCTAATATACCTTATTTGCATACCTCTCAGCTGCAAGTGAGGTATTTAGCATGTCCACGCCCAGTCCGTGTAAGAGACGTTTTAGCTGGTCTCTTACACTGAGTTTAGGGCTGTTCCTGGATCGCAAGGCTTGCATGGAGTGTTACACGTCTCTTGCACTCCGTGCAAGCTTTCGTGAATCCTGCCCATAGACAAGATAGGTATAGATATCAACACAGATACAGATGTAGATATAGATAAAAATGTAGAAATTAATAGAAGTAGACTGAGACAGATATATAAATATATCCTGATAAAATTAAACTGCACCACAATGCTGTGGCACTGAGACATTATTATTGTGTGAATGTGTACTATTTTTGAGTAGGAAATGAGGTTGAAAACTACAGTAGGCTGTCTGTGAACCATATCTGTCAACTGTCCAGATCTTAACTCCAGAATGCAATGAAAACTCCAAAATGAACACAAAATACGGCTCACAGTAACCTCCGCTTCAGCAGGAAATTTATTGAAGTAAAAATAAAACCAAACTGTAAATAAATTGTATAGTATGAAGCGCTTTTCGTCCGGTAAAATTACCGGACTTCTTCAGATACAAAAATACATTGTAAGTTGTCCCTTTTTATATAAACATCTCAACGATCATCTGATGTATTGAATTAATTAATTACAGTTAATCCTTGCTGTGCATGTCAATCAAATACATTATAGCCAAGAAGTTTATAAATATTTTAAAAATACATTTGATTCTACTGGTCTCCCATGCCAGTTAATAATAACAGAATGATGTGATAAAATTGTTGTGGTAAAATTGTTATTGACTGCCCATTAATTCCCAAAAAATATATATAAATCAATATTAATACAAATATATTAAAATGTTAAGTTATAAAAAACTTAAAAAAGTTTATGCATGTATATGCAACACCTTGTTTTACATAATGTTATGACCAGTTATTCTCCTCACCTTTCACACTCTGTAAATATTTCCGTAAACCTAGATAAATAGTTCCCCCTTCACCTACTTATACTTTTCAATTTCAAAACACAAGTCAAGGAATATATTTCAATAATCCCTGGGTATTGGCAGGAGTCCAAAACACATCCAAAACACATACACACAACACAAGCACACCAAACAAACAGCAATCCACACACATACACCTAAAATCTGACACCTAACCCTACACTAAACTATGCACACACCACTAACTATCCAGTTACCTTAACCCAAACCCTAACCCTAAGGTCCGTCACTATCGCACACTCACCTCACCCACTCCCTAACCCTAACTCATCTAAACCGCCCTAACCCTCACGTCCATACAATCGCACACATACCTAACCCGTGCCCTAACACTAACTCACCTAACCCGCCCTAACACTCACATCCACACAATCACACACTTACCTGAACCCGACCCGTAACATTCCACCACAGCACTGAAAATACCGAAGAACAGAAACGGACAACCAAATTCTTTCCCTAGGAAAAAATTTGGGTTTCTGTTGCGTCGATATTTTAAGCTTTCGCTTACATAAGTTTGATCAATCAGCGTTCGCTTTTTTAAGCGTTCGCTGATCTAATATAGACCCGTTGAATTAATTAAATACAGTTAACCCTTGCTGTGCATGTCAATCAAATACATTATTATTAAAGGTAATGGTACCATAGCAAACAGGATTGCTGATTTCTTCAACAACACTACTAGCTTCCTGAAGTTTACTAGTAACTATCAGGACTCTGTAATCAATTACTTGGATATCGAATTACAAAAAGATTCTTGTAATGAAAGATATAGTGCTAAAATATATCGGAAGAACACCTACTCAAACTCATTCTTGCACTACACCAGTTCCCATCCCTATCACCAGAAGAAATTTATTGTTAAGGGGCAACTGGTGAGGGCAGCAAGAATGGTCACTTATGAAGGAGACTTTAAGGAAGAATGTGATATTTTGACACAAATGTTTGAACATAGAGGGTACCCAGTAGGTTTCTTAAGAGAAATTGTTATATAAGTTCAAACAAAATGTGAATTAGGGGTCTACCAACTGATATTAAATAAAGGAAGGACCACTATTAGAACACAAATAGCACAGGAGGAACCGACTTCTTGCAAGTCAAGAATAGATAGTAGAGGTAAGACCAATACTTCCAATATTGAACCTAGATTTATGTACAGTTTTATTGCAACATACAACTCATCTTCCAAAGAGATACAGAAAATATTATGGAAGAATTGGCGTTTATTATCCACTGACAGAGATATAATGGATAAAGTATCGGACAGACTAATGATTACCTAGAAAAGAGGTAGGAACCTTAAAAACTGGATTGAGGGCCATGTGTCCACTATCAGTAGGAACCCAGGTATGTTCCATTGTGAGGCATGTAGGTATTGTAAATATATCGACATAGGGCAAAAATAAGAAATGAGGGGGAGGAGTTACACAACTACCCAGAAATACAACTGTAACTCTAAGTCTATTGTGTACCTTGCACAATGTCAGGGGTGTACAGTTTTCTATATGGGAAAACCGACTGTAAATTGAAGGAACGCATTTATGAACACGCATATGCTATAGGCAAACATAAACTAGAGAATGCCTTAGCAAAACATTGTAGTGAATATCCCCTTCATTTCTTCAAATTTAGAGTCATAGATCAAGTACCAACAGATGACATCTATAGAGGGGGACCACTAAGTTTGCTATTAGAAGAGCGTGAACTTATGTGGCAACTTAGACTGGACTCCTGCCAATACCCAGGGATTAATGAAATATATTCCTTGGCTTGTGTTTTGAAATTGAAAAGTATAAGTAGGTGAAGGAGGAACTATTTATCTAGGTTTACAGACATATTTACAGAGTGTGAAAGGTGAGGAGAATAACTGGTCATAACATTATGTAAAACAAGGTGTTGCATATACATGCATAAACTTGTTTAAGTTTTTTATAACTTAACATTTTAATATATTTATATTAATATTGATTTATATATATTTGTTAGGAATTGATGGGCAGTCTATAACAATTTTACCACAACAATTTTATCACACCAATTCTGTTATTATTAAGTGGCATGGGAGGCCAGTAGAATCAAATGTATTTTTAAAATATTTATGAACTTCTTGGCTGTAATGTATTTGATTGACATGCACAGAAAGGGTTAACTGTGATTAATTAATTCAACACATCAGATGATCGTTGAGATGTTTATATGAAAAGGGACAACTTACAATGTATTTTTGTATCTGAAGAAGTCCGGCAATTTTCCTGGACGAAAGTGCTTTATACTAGACAATTTGTTTACAGTTTGTTTTTTTTTTTACTTCAGTAAATTTCCTGCTGAAGCGGAGGCTACTGTGAGCCGTATTTTGTGTTCATTTTGGAGTTTTCATTGCATTCTGGAGTTTAGTTTGTAGTACTGGTATAGCAACAGGAAGCCCGACCGCTTCTTCACCCCTACTTGAAGGGGATAGCAGGGGTAACCTTTCATTATTGATCGAAACAATGAACCAGCGGCTAGAGGATCTTACTACCCATGTCGAGCAGTTAACCCAAGCAAGCAGCCAGGAGGTGAGGAGACCAGTGGACCAACAGTTGAGAATTGCCGACAATGTAACCATAAGACCTCCGGTTATTAAACATGGAGGTAGTAATGTTATCGGTGACAATGAGGTAACTGCAAATAGTATGGAACTGAGGAGCCAGAGATTTCCAGGATGTAATCAACAGCCCAACACCACTTCGGGGCGTATCAGAGTTCAAGATATAACTAATTGGCTGAGTGAACAACCAAGGCTAATGACATCTATGGATAGCAACCATTTAAATTACCCAGCTGGGAGCGGTGATAGTATTGCCCAAAAATTAAAAATACTGGATGCTAGATCACTAGAATTGAAGAAACTTCAATTGGAAGTGAATTATTTTGATCAATGCATCAAAGAAAAAATAGTCCCAAAGGGACTATGGATATGGCAATACCCAACTGGGCTTGAACCAGTATCATTGTTCCATAATGAGTTAATACAATTTTTTAAAGATCAAGGGCTTGAACTGTTAAAACTAATGTCTAAGCACTATAACAGCTTCATTAACCAACTGGCAAGCGAGGTAGTAGACTTAGACAATGAGATCAGAACAGATACAGACTTTATGCGGTACCACTTTGATTATAACAGAATATTCCCTAGTATTTCACAACAAATAGAAAAATGTAAAGAAACTAAGATTAAAAGAGACTTAAAAGACTATGAGGAGGGTGTGGCATTCCCCCAGCCACTCCCGTCACAAGCGTGGAAATGGATCGGTGAGACTAGACCCCGCCCTTGCCATACGGAAGCAAGCAAAGTAGAGGAGAAGCCAGGAACAAGACAACAAGCAAGCAGAGGGGGTGGTTTTAACAAAACGTATAATAACAATGACCTGATGGCAGAGGAAGAGGAGATAGACACACTGAGGAATATAAACCAGGGGAACGGGAAAAAGCAAAACCGTCAACTGCAGCAACAACCACAACAAAAAAAACTTCTCACATCGGAAAGAGAAGCACTACAAAGCAAGCAACCAATTTCAACAGCAAACTTACAACACCAGGGGATCAAAGAACTGGAAGAGACAGAACAAAGGGATGGAGAAATTTTCTCAATCACGGTAAAAACTTGCAAAACTATTACAAACCAAAGGGGTGACTTTAAAATATTTAATTTTACAGACTTTCCGATGGATAATGATCTACTAGAGCTGTTTTTGAAGAGTTTGACTTTTGTGCCATCAGGCAGTATAGATCTAGTAAAATTACTGCTATATTTTAAACTATACATTCGTAACCTCAATCTGAATGTTTTGTTAGGAGATCAGATGCAGAATACATCTGAATTAAGGGTAGCAATTGCATTTAACCCTCCTATCCACCCAGCATTGCCTTGGTTTAAGCGTATTTGTAAACTAGATTTTAGAAACAGGTTATGCTGGGGTTACCAAAATAATGAAAGGCCTAACCTGACTGAAAATGAGAAAAAAGCTTTAACACTTTACAGAAACTTGCCAGTATGAATAATGAAACCAGACAAAGGAGGTGGATTGGTGGTAATGGAAATTTCACACTATAATGAAAAAATGAAAAAACTTGTTACAAAGGGACACCTATGATAAGGCTAGTTTGAATGAATTAAATACAGCTTATAATCATATTAAGATGTTCCTGAGTGATATGTTCATTGATGCTATAACATATTTGAATACATATAATTATATTACAATGCTATCCCCAAAAATTCCTGCATTATTTGGCATCTCAAAAATCCACAAGAACAGAACAGATCCACCGATGAGGGGATTAATGGATGCCAGACAGTCTATGACATACCCTTGCGCTAAAGTAGTTGATTGGACCCTTAAAAAATATGTAGCCTCACAACCTCAAATCTGCAAGGATTCATGGTCATTTCTAGCGAGTATCAACAACTTAGAGTTTGGGAATGACTTTAATTTCCTCACGGTTGATGTATGTGATCTATACACCTCAATACCCCACAATTTAGGGACTGAGTGGGTACTAGATATGATGAGAACAAATAGGGCGTCCAAAATAGAGCAAAGAATGATTGAGGAACTATTGGGCATCATTTTAAAGAACAACTTTATCTTGTTTGATAAGTAAATATACCTCCAGAAAACTGGTGTGGCCATGGGCTTGCCGTGTGGAGCGAGCTTTGCTAATTTAATCATGGCCCACTGGGAACATGAATTTATTTTTGGAAATGAATTTCTCACAGGGGCCATTTATTTTTACACAAGGTTCCTAGATGATATTTTCCTTATTATTAAAGGTGATGGTACAGTAGCAAACAGGATTGTTGATTTCTTCAACAACACTACTAGCTTCCTGAAGTTTACTAGTAACTATCAGGACTCTGTAATCAATTACTTGGATATCGAATTACAAAAAGATTCTTGTAATGAAAGATATAGTGCTAAAATATATTGGAAGAACACCTACTCAAACTCATTCTTGCACTACACCAGTTCCCATCCCTATCACCAGAAGAAATCTATTGTTAAGCGGCAACTGGTGAGGGCAGCAAGAATGGTCACTTATGAAGGAGACTTTAAGGAAGAATGTGATATTTTGAAACAAATGTTTGTACATAGAGGGTACACAGTAGGTTTTTTAAGAGAAATCATTATAGCAGTTCAAACAAAATGTGAATTAGGGGTCTACCAACCTATATTACATAAAGCAAGGACCACTATTAGAACACAAATAGCACAGGAGGAACCTACTTCTTGCAAGTCAAGAATAGATAGTAGAGGTAAGACCAATACTTCCAGTATTGAACCTAGATTTATGTACAGTTTTATTACAACATACAACTCATCTTCCAAAGAGATACAGAAAATATTATGGAAAAATTTGCGTTTATTATCCACTGACAGAGATATAATGGATAAAGTAGGGGACAGACCAATGATTACCTACAAAAGAGGTAGGAACCTTAAAAACTGGATTGAGGGCCATGTTTCCACTATCAGTGGGAATGCAGGTATGTTCTGTTGTGAGGCATATAGGTATTGTAAATATATAGACATATGGCAAAATTTTGAAGTGAGGGGGAGGAGTTACACAATTACCCAGAAATACAACTGTAACTCTAAGTCTATAGTGTACCTTGCACAATGTTAGGGGTGTACAGTTTTCTATATTGGAAAAACCGACCGTAAATTGAGGGAACGCATTTATGAACATGCGTATGCTATAGGCAAACAAAAACTAGAGAATGCCTTAGCAAAACATTGTGGTGAATACCCCCTTTATTTCTTCAAATTTATAGCCATAGATCAAGTACCAACAAATGACAACTATAGAGGGGGACCACTAAGTTTGCTATTAAAAGAGTGTGAACTTATGTGGCAACTTAGATTGGACTCCTGCCAATACCCAGGGATTAATGAAATATATTTCTTGGCTTGTGTTTTGAAATTGAAAAGTATAAGTAGGTGAAGGGGGAACTATTTATCTAGGTTTACGGACATATTAACAGAGTGTGAAAGGTGAGGAGAATAACTGGTCATAACATTATGTGAAACAAGGTGTTGCATATACATCCATAAACTTTTTAAAGTTTTTTATAACTTAACGTTTTAATATACCAAAAGGTTCCGAACCAGCAGGTGTAAAACTCCAAAGGTTTATTAGGAAATGTAAAAGTAAAGCGCTTTTCGTCTCCCTTAGTAGGAAGACTTCTTCAGACAAAGGAAAAAATCACCAAACACAATTTAAAACCCAAAAAAAGGGGTGTGTGTTATAAAATTACAAACAGCTGCCTTAATTGAACCCACTGACATACCTTCACATTTAAAGTTGTATTACATTAAAAGCATAAATAAATGTCTACTTAGTGTAGACAGGGTGTCAAACATAAAAAAGTTTTCAAAAAAGAAACATGAACTTGATAAAAGTAACCAAGAATGTCTTAGTGAAGATTCATGAACCTAATCAAGTGTAAATACTGTTTGTTTCTCTTAAAATACATTTTAGCAAACAACTTTTCATAGGGTAAAACAAAACTCATACAGAATCTTGTGATTAAAAAGAAAAGAAAATGAAGTAATGCTTGCAACTAAGTATATACAAGTATAATATCCATTCCTTAACAGAAAAGGTAGTAAGGAGTACACATCTCTAATGCATAATGAAGAATCAATGAATAAGTAAACAGTGCAACTCAGCTAGGAGTCTGCAATAACCGGAATTTCAAAGGCGTTTCTAATAAAAGAAATGTTATTTCTAATGTTAAATAACCGAATATGTTTATTTCTGTGTTAAAAATCTAACACAGAAATTGCTTGTCATTTCAACGCCAACAGAATGCAACTACAGTATATGAAAAATAATTTTTTTTTTTTTTTAAATGTTCCTTGAGCAATGGGTAAAGCACCAAGCTGCGATGAGAACACTTTCTAAGCTTTTAGTATGCACAGTTGTAGCAGCCAAAACAAGTCAAAATGCAGCTGTTTCAGAAAAAATATGGCAAGGCATTGTGTGGAAGACACGTCTAAATCAAAACAAACAAACCACCGGATTCACAAGATGGTACTTCAATCAAGAACCATGCAGGTGTTAAGCATGCGAAAAAGGCGGATAGCCAAACAAATGAAAAATCAGTTCACAATCGTGCCCATGAATACGGCACATTGTTCTGCAAATGAGTTTATACTGTGTGCAAAAAAGGTAATAAATAAAGTAGCAGAAGACAAAAGAAAGAAAGAAATGCAACACCTAAGTAAATCCACAGCTGTTGGTGTTCAATGACATTGACAATAGGTAAACATAGCACTTCAAAATACCATAGGTCTAAACATTAAGATCTCATTGTTGCTTATGCAAAAAGGTGTATGTGTCTAGAAGTAAGCAAAAATCAAGTCAGACCACAATGCAGAACCTGACAAAAAAAAAAAAAATATTTTTCATATACTGTCGTTGCATTCTGTTGGCGTTGAAATGACAAGCAATTTCTGTGTTAGATTTTCAACACAGAAATAAACATATTCGGTTATTTAACATTAGAAATAACATTTCTTTTATTAGAAACGCCTTTGAAATTCCGGTTATTGCAGACTCCTAGTTGAGTTGCACTGTTTACTTATTCATTGATTCTTCATTATGCATTAGAGATGTGTACTCCTTACTACCTTTTCTGTTAAGGAATGGATATTATACTTGTATATACTTAGTTGCAAGCATTACTTCATTTTATTTTCTTTTTAATCACAAGATTCTGTATGAGTTTTGTTTTACCCTATGAAATGTTGTTTGCTAAAATGTATTTTAAGGGAAACAAACGGCATTTACACTTGATTAGGTTCATGAATCTTCACTAAGACATTCTTGGTTACTTTTATCAAGTTCATGTTTCTTTTTTGAAAACTTTTTTATGTTTGACACCCTGTCTACACTAAGTAGACATTTATTTATGCTTTTAATGTAATACAACTTTAAATGTGAAGGTATGTCAGTGGGTTCAATTAAGGCAGCTGTTTGTAATTTTATAACACACACCCCTTTTTTTGGGTTTTAAATTGTGTTTGGTGATTTTTTCCTTTGTCTGAAGAAGTCTTCCTACTAAGGGAGACGAAAAGCGCTTTACTTTTACATTTCCTAATAAACCTTTGGAGTTTTACACCTGCTGGTTCGGAACCTTTTGGTTTGTTTTTTGACAGTTTGTTTTTCTTCAGTTTTGGAATTGTTAGTTGTGATCATGGCTACCGAACCCAGCTTGGGTTGCTCTGGAGATATTATCACTCAACCTTCTTTGCTGCCTGACTCTGGATCGAATGAAATGATGAACTTAACCCAATTAATCCAGCTTATGAATGAAAAACTTGAAAATCTTTCTACAAGGGTGGATAGCTTGTCACAAACAAACACTTCAGTGAGACCTAAAATCATGGCTAACTGTGCTCCCAGCACTCAACTACAAGGGTGTTCGACTACCTGCAATTGTTCTGGAAACAGAGCTACTAATGACGGAGCGAACCACACTGGTGTACTACAGCCATGACAGAATGAAACTAGTGGTGAAGTTTCCACTTTTTTTAATTCTACAAATGAAGCCTCCTCGGGGCTTATAGGGCTTCCTAACATGACTGAATGGTTAAAGTTACAACCAGTTTTTGGTTCCAACCACAACGAAAGGGTTGGTAGAGGCTCGGCTGGAGGAGGTGAGTCCTTACCTTTTAAATTAAAGGAAGTTGACAAAAAAAATGTTGAAACTTAAAAAACTACAACTGGAAGTGAGTTACTTTGCAGAATGTAAGAAACAGGGAGTAGTACCGAAAGGTTTACGATCTTGACAGTACCCATCAGGTTTGGAAGCTGCAACAGAATTTTACAACAAACTTCTTTCTTTATTTGACAGACATGGTACCGAACTTATGGACATGATGTGTAAGCATTATGCCATATCCATAGAAAAATTGACAAATGAGGTCACTGGGTTGAATAATGACATAAGGACACACCCAGACTTTATGAGGTACCATTACGATTACAAGACAGTGTTTTCATCAATTGACCAACAATTAGTTAAGAACTCTGAGGCGAAATTAAAGAAACTAAGAAGGGACATTAATGACTACAAAAATGGATCTGCTTACCCTAAACCACCTCCCTCTCAGGGTAAAGGCATTTTTGGTCATCAAACCCAACGCAATAACTTTGTGTGTCCTTATGGTAGTAAAGACCCTGAGCCTGCAATGCGAGTAGGAACAGGTGTTGGAGAATTAGATGCATTTGAGGGAGATTGGAGAAATGATGACCCTGACTTGCACCCAGCCAATAATTTGGCTAATAACAACCATTTTAACACTAATGACAGTAATGATTCTTTTTCCAACAGGGGCCAGAACCATCGACGGAGATACAATATGAGGGTCAGGAAAGAGAACATCAATTACAACAGATAACTTCAGCACCCGTCATTTTATCAAACAATACTGGAGACTTCAAAGTGTACAATTACTCTAATTTTAACATTAGACACGAACTTTGTAACCTTTTTAGCAAAGGACTGACCTTTGTACCTGATGAGCACTTTGACCTACCAGCGACTTTGATTGACTTGAAGTTATACATCCGAAAACTTAACCTGTCCTTGATTTTCCGAGACAAGCCTTTTGTAGAAGACCCTTTGAGGGTATCTAGTACTTACAATCCACCAATTTGCCCCCCTTTATCTTTGTTTGAACACATGTGTGAGGCCGATTTCAGGCCTCTCTACACAACTAGAAAGAGGAATACCATTAGGAATGTTTCAGACAATGAAGTAGAAGCCTTGAACCTAGTCAGAACTTTACCGGTCAGAGTTTTGAAACCAGACAAAGGAGGTGGTTTGGTGATCATGGACAAAGAGGAATATGATAAGAAAATGTTGGACATTTTGAACAGTAACACCTATGTTAGATCAAGTATCAACGAAATGAATATTGCATATAAAAAATGTTTTCCTTCTTTAGGGACTTATTGATTGAAGGCTTGATCAGCATTGATATTTACAACTATATAGTGGTTCCTAACCCAAAAACACCTAACTTATTTGGTTTACCCAAGATTCATACAAACCTTCAAACCCCCCTATGAGGGCTTTAGTCAATGCTAGGTCTTCTATTACTTATGCTTGTGCCAAGTTCGTTGATGAGTTATTAAAGAAGTATGTGTCCCAAGAGTTACAAATAGTTAAGGACTCCTGGGCTTTTTTAGAAAATGTAGACAAATTTGAATACTGTGACAACATTCATTTTCTTACAATAGATGTAGTCGACCTTTACTTCTCCATACCCCACGACATAGGGATTGAATATGTCACCAGAAACCTAATAGCACATGGAGCGGAGAGTGATGAGATCTGTCTAATTCAAGAACTATTAGACGTGATCTTGAACAATAATTATGTTGGATTTAATGGGGGCATACATAAACAAATAATTGGAGTAGCTATGGGTTCCCCTTGTGGAGCCAGCTACGCCAATTTAGTACTGGCCCAGTGGGAACACGACTATGTATTTAAGGACAACAGTTTTCAGAAAGTCAAACTAAATAACAGGTTTTTGGACAACATTTTCATTATGTTTCAAGGTAACGTAGGGGATGCAAGCAACTTTGTTGAGGTTTTAAATAACAGCACTCCATTTTTGAAATTCACATTTACCTTTAGTGAAGACACCATTAACTATTTGGATGTTGAATTGAAGAGAGACGACATCCACAGGGGTTATGTTGCTAAAACCTACAGGAAACCCACTCACTCTAACACTATGTTACATTTTTCTAGTTGCCACCCGCTACACCAGAAAAAATCTGTTTTAAAGGGCCAACTAGTTAGAGCGGCAAGAATGACTACTGAAGACTCCGCCTTCAACGAGGAATGCACCTTGTTGAAATGCATGTTTATGAGTCGTGGGTACCCCGAATCACTGGTGAATGACACAATAGGAGAAGTTTGTAGGAAAAGGGGTTTGGGTTCCTTCAATCCCATTCTCACTTTGAAACAAACCAACGTGAACCTGGCAGAGTCAGATGAAGTCACATATCAGATTCTTGGTGTCCACTCTTCTAGCATGGGTCAAACCACTTTTTCCCAAGAGAAGTACAATAAAAAAGTTTCATTACTTCTTTTTCATTAGAAGCTAAATATATTAGCAATGTACTTAGAAAGAATTGGCAGTTGTTATCTTTTGAAAAAGAACTCACGGAGAAAATAGGGGACAAACCTGTTATGTTTTCATTTTTAGAAAGGGCAGAAACCTCAAAAACATTATGGAAAGACCTTCAATAAAGCATACTAGAACTGAAGGCACAAACAAATGTGAGACATGCAACTATTGTAAATTTATATCTACAGGGTCCACATGTATAGTGAAACAACGTCTGTTTAAAGCAAAGGGTCGTTACAATTGTAACTCAAAATCAGTGGTGTATTTAGCTGTGTGCCAGTCATGCCCTGCCTTTTATATAGGGAAGACTGACAGAAAACTTAAAGAAAGAATTTACGAACACACGTACCACATTAGGAAGAAGAGCAAGACTAACGCCCTTGCAAGACATTGTAATAACAACCCTTCTCACGCTTTCCTTTTTAAAGTTATAGACCAGGTACTTACAGATGAAAGAGGAGGACCCCAACAATTGTTATTAGAAAAAAAGGAACTCATTTGGCAACTTAAAATGAACTCTTACACATCACCAGGGTTGAACGAAGTTACTTCTTTGACTTGTGTTTTAAAGTTAAGAAACCTGCTAAGATAAGACTTCTTTCATCATTACTTAAACAATGAATATATAAACTGGTGAACAATCACGGAAACAGTCAATTCCAACGATTCCAAAGTAAAGCAGCAGTAGACAAGAATTCTTCAAAACGTAGCTTTTATTCACACAAAACAAACGAACTGGATAAGCGCTTTCACATACGCTATGTATGCTTCTTCAGATCCTGATTCATTACTTAAACCTCAAGTCTGTTTTTTAAACCTTAATTCACAAATGTTTAACTTGAGAAACATTAGTTTTCTGACCTCTGCAGCGCTTCACTGTACATTGACCCATACCTTATTTTATTTTATTATTTTTATTTGTATTTTCATTTTGCATAGTTTCGTTCAGGATTTGTATGTTTTATTTTTGTCAGGTTCTGCATTGTGGTCTGACTTGATTTTTGCTTACTTCTAGACGCATACACCTTTTTGCTTAAGCAACAATGAGATCTTAATGTTTAGACCCATGGTATTTTGAAGTGCTATGTTTACCTATTGTCAATGTCATTGAACACCAACAGCTGTGGATTTACTTAGGTGTTGCATTTCTTTCTTTCTTTTGTCTTCTGCTACTTTATTTATTACCTTTTTTGCACACAGTATAAACTCATTTGCAGAACAATGTGCCATATTCATGGGCACGATTGTGAACTGATTTTTCATTTGTTTGGCTATCCGCCTTTTTCGCATGCTTAACACCTGCATGGTTCTTGAATGAAGTACCATCTTGTGAATCCGGCGGTTTGTTTGTTTTGATTTAGACGTGTCTTCCACACAATGCCTTGCCATATTTTTTCTGAAACAGCTGCATTTTTACTTGTTTTGGCTGCTACAACTGTGCATACTAAAAGCTTAGAAAGTGTTCTCATCGCAGCTTGGTGCTTTACCCATTGCTCAAGGAACATTTAAAAAAAAAAAAAAAAAAAAAATTATTTTTCATATACTGTCGTTGCATTCTGTTGGCGTTGAAATGACAAGCAATTTCTGTGTTAGATTTTTAACACATAAATAAACATAATTTGGTTATTTAACATTAGAAATAACATTTCTTTTATTAGAAACGTCTTTGAAATTCCAGTTATTGCAGACTCCTAGTTGAGTTGCACTGTTTACTTATTCATTGATTCTTCATTATGCATTAGAGATGTGTACTCCTTACTACCTTTTCTGTTAAGGAATGGATATTATACTTGTATATACTTAGTTGCAAGCATTACTTCATTTTATTTTCTTTTAATCACAAGATTCTGTATGAGTTTTGTTTTACCCTATGAAAAGTTGTTTGCTAAAATGTATTTTAAGGGAAACAAATAGTATTTACACTTGATTAGGTTCATGAATCTTCACTAAGACATTCTTGGTTACTTTTATCAAGTTCATGTTTCTTTTTTGAAAACTTTTTTATGTTTGACACCCTGTCTACACTAAGTAGACATTTATTTATGCTTTTAATGTAATACAACTTTAAATGTGAAGGTATGTCAGTGGGTTCAATTAAGGCAGCTGTTTGTAATTTTATAACACACACCCCTTTTTTTGGGTTTTAAATTGTGTTTGGTGATTTTTTTTCCTTTGTCTGAAGAAGTCTTCCTACTAAGGGAGACGAAAAGCGCTTTACTTTTACATTTCCTAATAAACCTTTGGAGTTTTACACCTGCTGGTTCGGAACCTTTTGGTTTGTTTTTTGACAGTTTGTTTTTCTTCAGTTTTTTAACATTTTAATATAGTTATATTAATTTTGATTTATATATATATATATATTTTTAGGAATTGATGGGCAGTCTATAGCAATTTTACCACAACACTTTTATCACATCAATTCTGTTATTATTAAATGTCATGTGAGGCTAGTAGAATCAAATGTATTTTTAAAATATTTATGAACTTCTTGGCTATAATGTATTTGATTGACATGCACAGCAAGGGTTAACTGTAATTAATTAATCAACACATCAGATGATCGTTGAGATGTTTATATAAAAAGGACAACTTACAATGTATTTTTGTATCTGAAGAAGTCCGGTAATTTTACCGGACGAAAAGCGTTTCATACTAGACAATTTATTTACAGTTTGGTTTTATTTTTACTTCAATAAATTTCCTGCTGAAGTGGAGGCTACTACGGGCCGTAAACTGTCCAGATCTTGACAGAATGTACAGCTTTCTGCCTCATATTTTTGTTCTGTTGCTCATAATGTTTCAGGCAAATTGCTAATGATTGAAGTCAATAAGTAACGGCATACATTTTAGTTTCAGACTTCTTATCCTTCAGAAAATGCATGATAATGCAAACCTGTTATTCTGTCAACTTTCTAAGTTCATAAAAACAATCCTGGGGATTCAATAAACTCCGTGTAGGTTTAGTGCAAAGCTTACATGCAGTTTACATGCTTGCACAGTGATCAGCAGCACTATTTGCATATGCATGCTGCACACAGCATTTAAATATAAACAAGTGCAGTTTTTTGGCCAGCAACAGTGTTGCCATCCAGGAATCCATGTAGAGTAACACAGACACCAACAGTCATGTAAACCTGCTTACCTATGAGCAAACTAGGTCTGTAGGATTGCGCGGAAAGCCGCAGTGATGACCAGAGTTATTAATAAGGCAATGTTTATAGTTCACACACATTATATGAATGTATATAAATTGCAGAGTATTGTAAAACCTGTTTCAGAAATACTGAATAAAGATGTATAAATTATCAATAAGGGTACATAGTCTGCATTATAAATAGTCAGGGGAAGTGTGTGTATTGAAAAGGGATGCACAGATGAATAGTTGGAATGAACACAAGGGAAGAGAACAGGTGAAACGTGGTAATATACAGCAGATGAGGGCATGTCAATGAAGGCAGTTGTAGCAGGCACACTAATCCCATATTGGCATAATACAGTATGGACTGCACAAGTTATTGTATATTATGTGACTGTCAAACAAGGTGACATATGAATGGAAAAGAATCATTGTGACATAAGCATCCTGACATGAATAATGGCAAGGATATATATCAGTGATGGTATACACAATAGGGGTTAGATGCATACTGTAAAGCTGTGTAAAATGAATTTCTTGAATATGAATGTAATGTCAGCATAGGTCTCAACCAAGTGGGACACATAGCAACAAGCTCATGGACAACAGTAGACAGAAGCACGCACAGTCATGGGCAATATTAGAATAATATCACCAGTAATCCCATGTCACTGACATAACATGTGGGATTGTGAGTGATCATAGATGGTTCTGCAAGAACCCCGTACTTGTATAGCTATTATGATTTGCCAGCAGTTTCTAAGGAGGAATCAAGCACACCTTCCTCAAAATGTAACATCTGCCGGAGGTGTTAGGCAGAACACTGGTACACCCATATTTGAAATTATGAGCAATCTTGGCTAGTTGACAGGTGTGCATGCCATATATATGCCACAATCCATACTTTCATGAATGTAACTCATGCCATCAATGTTGTCTATCAGCTATGCATTTACTGTGTGCATTACAGGAACACATATGACACATGAATCTTGTATATCACCTTGAAGGGTTTCTGCACCATTATACCCTAATGTTTATGCACCAAAAAGAATAAATATGTATGGCCAATATGATGTGTAGGAGCTCACTGTTGCAAAAGTAGTACACTTGAGTAACTCATCCCTGGAAGACGTGTTGGAAGGTGCATGCAAAAGGGTACATTGTGCTCAATTATTGGTGTGATTAGAGCTGAGAGCAATGAGACTATAATACCCTTTGATGTGAATGTCCAACATATACTCAGTTGTGGTGGACTTTCTGCATCCCATCCACCTGAGTACACAGGGTCACATATTTCTTGGTCTGCTGATAGGGGTGTGCTGTTAGTATTGTAATTATCTGGTGTATTTGCTTTCATAATGGAACTTATCCCCCATGATTTTTTTATCTACCTTGTCCTCATGGCGGTGGTGGCAATCCTCTGTGTTAGTTGAAACTGTAATCATTATACCAATACCAAAGTTGGATTCAATGATTGTCCATAATTTGCAGTCCTCCACAAAGCTAGTTGGAGAAAGTATGTGTAAGTCAGTTTTGATGTCTGAGACTTAAATAATGGAGAGGAAAGGGCCTAGCACAGAGCACTGAGGTACAGAACTGTTCACTAGACTCTAGACAGAAGTGACTTCACACACTGCAACATTTTTATCTGTCACGTATATGATCCATTCGTCTACCCAATTGGTGATGTAGGTGTGTAGGGCCACTTGAGACAGGTTCTCTCTAATACCTGACTGTGGATTTGTGTCAAATGCCTTGGCCAAGTCAAGTTACATAGGATGGTAGTGCTGTCATCATGCATCTCTTGGTAATCTTCTTGAAGATAGAGAACAAATGTAACCGATATGATGTGGTCTTAAATTAAACATGGGTTTGGTACACAGTTGGGATATTACTTGTGTCCTTTTAGAGAAGGTCTATGAGGACTACTTAGCCCACCTCACAGATGAGAAGAGTCAGGATGGGTCTATAACTCCATGCCTCAGGTGAAGTTCCCCCTCAGTAAGAAGACTACATGTTGCTGTATACCCTTCTATGGGACAATAGGCTGTCTGGAGATTGTGTTGAAGTATGGATCAAACTGTGTTTGGTATATCAGGTTTTAAGTCACACTATAGGCAACCTATGCTGTTGTCAGAGTCCATCGATTCTGTGTTACTAGCCACAGAGAACACTCATATGAGCTGCTCTCTTGAGACTAAACATTGAGTAATGTTTGTATGTATACTTTTGAATGATGGCCAGGGATGACAGGGGAGTGATGTATGAGACAAACTGTCAGATAGTGGATTGTCTATTACCTCAGGTTGAGTATGCCTGGTGGCATAACACACAAATCAGTGCTTAGTTGTGTATTCCCCTTAACAATTCATATGTTTTGGAATAAATGACTTGTGTCAAGACCTTTATACAGCCTTGGTCATTCATCACATTCCATACATTGATGCCATGCACACAGTCGTACAACTGTACCAATGTCACATACTTATATCACTTGTACAACATGTGCCTATATGTGCTTTATGGGAAAACTGTGTTTGAGTGGCCTGATCTCATATCAACACAAATTACAGATCAATTGTTTGTGGCTCATGCAGAACATTTCCTGACAGAAATGCTAATAGTCACACAATGGTGCTGCTGATCACCCCAATAATCCTTGGGTATGGCAACACAACTGCACATACAATGAATTACACAAGGTTACAATTGCATCAAAACATGTGATGCACTGGCATAACAAGATGCAAATGAGACAAGATGTATGTGACCATGTCACCAATATGAATTAATACTGAGGTCTGTCACAGAACATTGTAGACACATGCACACCTGTGCCATACTGCAAGTGTCACTGGGGTGGTGGAATGTGAACTGTGTAGAAGGGTGATAGGCTCCACTGGAACAACACATATCTTAATATGCCAAAAATATACATAAAAGTGTATTATGCCATGTCAACAGTTCTTAGGAAGCACATTACTACAGCTGTCATATAAGGAGCATGTACTGTAATGGCAGCAATGGCCATCAATACATTAGCTCACATCACAGATTGTAAGACCCTCTTGAAGCCATACTGTACATCCACACCTCAATATAGCACATGTCAATGATGGCAACACTGACATGACAACTGCTCATAGGGTCATAGGACATTATTAGGCTAATGGCCAACATCACATGACATCCTAGCCATTATTATATCATTAAAAATAATCCCTATATCTATACGATGGAAAATAATAGGACTATCATGCATATGTATATATTTGTTGGATTGCATTACATTCTGCCACTGTCCGTATGGGATATGTTCACTACACCATAACAGAATTAGCAATCACACATGCAGAGGTCTGGAGATGTCTTGGAGATACTCATAGAATGACTCTGCTTCGTGATGTGTGTATGCATATTTGACATGAGGACATTCACCACTCCTCTGCAGGAAGGATGTCATGTGGCCAGAGGAAAAATAAGGATGGTGGATGTGTGGTGCAACAAGGAAGGTTCCCTTGGTGTTAGTAAAATGAAGTGTGATTCCAAAGATCATGCAGTGAGCATAATGTACAACCAAACGCACACACAAAGCAGTAGACAGGGCTTGATTTGAAGCTTACAGCTGCATATGTGTACAAGATAAATGTCATGTAATGTAACAGTAACAACACCACATATGACTGAGTGTAACACTGTCATGGTGCATATTATAGAGTATGGCAGCATCATTGTTTGCTGAGGAGAAAATATTAGAGGAGTGTAGGACATGGATGTGGAGTCATATCCCTGTTTAAAATTGTCTCAAAAGTGGTAGGTATATGTATAGACATGCAAGCTGCCTGCTGTCAGATTTTTTGTGGGACAGATGCCCCTTTTATTTTTTTTTTTACTACAGTAAGAGAGGAATAGGTGTGCACCAATGGTGCTGTGCATGACCCTATACACCAAACCTGGCATCTCTTTTGGATGACAAAATCCCCTTGACAACCATTACTCCCAGAGGATACCCCTACATTAGCTGCCAGGGTTATGATACCTAATGTGGAAGGCCCAGGTAGTGCAGCGGCAACCAAGGCAGTGCTGCCAGGTTGGGTCCAAGGTTTGCTGGGTGTTGGTGCAGGCACTGGTGGAGCAGGAGCAAACTGAGCCACAGTGGTTGGCCTAACCCCCTGTACTGTAAAACATTTTGCGAGTGAGTAGTCAGAAATTGATGACATCAAAATGTTATGACCACACATATAAAAATATAAAAAGAGATAAGGGTTGGGGTGGGAGGCAAAAAAGAAACGAAACAACAAACCTCCGCTGGATAAAGTGACTTTGTGAAACGTAGCAACAGAACAGTAAAACAATCTCAAAGGCACACCGATAGCTGAAAAACCAAATTTCTAATGATAAAAACAGAACCTTTATTCGACAGAACTTCACCAAACAGTAAGCGCTTTCACGTTACATTAACGCTTCCTCAGACTTCAATATCAAACAATACATTTCATGCCCTTAAATACTATAGTTAATGAGAGCTTAATTAATCAACTAATTGAACAATATTAGAATTGACTCCCACAGTTGACTTGTGCTACAGACTGGGCGTACATTCTTGATTTTACAATTAGGATATAGAAATACTTAATTTGCTGCTACTTTATATATAAGAGCAATACTTTAGATAAAATAATAGTTATATGTTGAACTACATACATACCCCATGCTTCCTTCAGTCTTTCTAAATGTTCAGCATTGGACATTGTATTTGCCATTATCTCCTGGTTGGCTGTGAAGAGCATTATGCATACCAGTCTTGCCTATATGCAGTTGTCTGTATAGTTTAAAGTTCTCTTATCTGTATACTTCCACAACTGTGGAATGTCAACAATCCTAAACTCAGCCAGCAACTAATTGAGTGTATTGTTCTTGCGCCTTTTGAGGTCATTAAAATTGTGCCAGTACTGTTTTCCATTATGTAGATTGCCAGCTGCACTGGAGACTGCCTTGGCCAGACTATCCCATGCCTCATACTTGTACTGGCAGCCAATGTATTCCCTCTACCAAGAGCGCTTAGGCTGTGGCACTTTACAATAAGTTCAACAAACATTCTTGACACCCCATCTTTGAGCACTAAATTGGGCAACTTCCCTTCCACCTCCAGACATGACTAATCAGGGAAAAACAATAGTTAACAATGCTTTCCTGCCAATTCATGTTATTACGTTTAAAACTAGTGTACAGAACCTGGAACAACCATGCCAACCGAGTTTGTGCAATGTTAAGCCAAGAGAAACATCAGTGCCCAGAGATGAAAGCGATTTATGAACTAAAAAAGGAGTAAATGGTGACAATTGGCATTAGTTTTTGTTTTGGATGCTGCTGTGCCAATCAGTTGATTTAACTTTGCAGGCGTGTATTGGGGGTATAGAATTATATGACCTGACACACATTTTTGTGTTTACACACACCTACAATTAAATTAATTTTCTACAATGTGGGATTCAAAACTATGCATTAGGGACAAAACTATTTCTTCTACATAGATGACTTTTTTCATTTTGCCACAGAAGAAGTGCTTGTTGAGCACATCCATATTAATTATATGTAAATACATATGACAGAATGAGGGGTTAACCATGTATGTGAATAAGTCCTTTTTATTTTTTGTATAAGTTATTCTAAGGTGACAAGAGTAGTTAAATTAAAACATAATTTCATTCCTTTTGACATATTTAAAGCTACCGTAAATGTTTAAATTTTTTAAAATTACTTTTAAGTTTTGTTTTTGGGGGGGGTTTTTTTAATTAAAAAATTTTTTTAAAAAATTTTTGAAAAATTTTTTTTTTTTTGAAAAAAATTTTTAAAAAAAAATTTTAAAAAAAAAAAATTTTTTTGAAAAATTTTTTTTAAAAAAAAAAAAATCTTTTGGGGTTTTTTTTAAAAAAAAGGAAAAAAAAAAGGGGGCCATTTTTTTTTTTTGGGGTTTAAATTTTTTTTTGGGTTTTAAAAAGGGGGGGAAAAAAAATTTTTTTCCCTTTTTTTTTTAAAATTTTTTAAAAGGAAATTTTTTCCCCATTTTTTTTTGTTTTTTTTTTTTTTTTTAAAAAAAATTTTTGGGTTTTTTTTAAAATTTTTATGTTTTTTTTTAAAAAAAAAAAAAAGGGGCCCTTTAAAAATTTTTTTTTAAACTTTTAAAAGGGGGAAAAAAATTTTTTTGGGGGGCCCCCGGGGTTTTTAAAAATTTTTTTTTTTTTTCCTTTTTGGGAACCCAAAATTTTAAAAAAAAATTTTTTTTTTAAATTTTTTTTTCCGGGGTTTTTTTCCTTTTTGGGGGGGTTTTTTAAGAAAACAACATACAATCATGAAAGGGAAAACCTTTTTTTTTCCTTCTAAGCTTTTTTTGGTTTTTTAAAAAACACATGTGGGACTTGAACCCTGATATTCAGGAAAATTTTTGGTTTGTCAGTTTACCTGGGGTGCTAAATTCGGTGTAATTTATGGGTCTTTATCATAGAAGCCGTTAAGAAATTTTTTGATTTTTTCCCTTTCATTTTGTTTGTGCTATGCTTTAAACAAGTATTTTAAAAAAAAAAACAACATTCAAAATAAATGTTAGGATTATATAATTTTAAAAAGTCTATTTAAAAAAAAAGCAGATTTTAAGTATTTTTTGGCTTTTTACTTTTTTGCCCTTTACTACTGTTTCTTTTTTTTATCAAAATTTTCACTGTTTTTTCTGTGTTTTTAAACTAAAACTGTTTACTGCACTTGTTGGGTTTTAAATTTTGCCCAAAAGTTAAATAAATAAAACTAAAATTTTCTTTTGATAATTTTTTAAAAATATAGATTTAGTGTTTTCGTTTTTTTAAAAAAAAAAAAAAATATTTTTTATATTAAAATTTAAACCAGTTTTTATCCCGGGCTTTTCTTTTTGTTTTTCCCCTTTTCCTTTTTTAGGTTTTTTATAGGGGAAAAAAACTGTTTTTCCTCAAAAGGAAGGGATAATTTAGTTTTTTTTTATTTTGGGGACTGCCCAGCCCCCCCTTAAAAAACGGGGTTTTAGTATTTGAATCCCCCCTTGGGGAGCATTTCCTTAAGGGAAGAAAAAATATTTCAGTTTTTAAATATTTTTTTGGTTTTTATTTTTGGCCCTTTAAAATTTTTTCCCTTTTTTTACAAAATTTTCACGTTTTTTTTGGTTTTAACTAAAATTTACGACTTGCATTTTAAATTTTTCCCAAAAATTTAAAAAGGCTAAAACCCTTTCTATAATTTAGTAAAAAATTTAATTTTTTTTTTTTTTTTTCTTTAAAAATTAAAAACAAAAAAAAAAAGTTTCCCAATTTTAATAGGTTTTTAGAAAGATTTTGTTCCCGGGGTTTTTTCCTGTTTTTCCACCTTGTTTGGAAATAGTTTTTTCCGGGGGAAAAGGACGATTGTTTTTTTTCGGGGGTTTTTAAAGGATAATTTTTTATTGGAGCATTTCCCGCCCAGTGCTTAAAAGGTTTTACTTTTTCCCATTTAAAAAGGCCCCCCCTTTGGGGGCGTTTTTGAAAACCAGAAAGACTACCTTTAATTTTAAATTTTTTTTGGCTTTTTTATTTTTGGCCAAACTGTTTCTCTTTTTTTTAAGCATTTTTTGGTTTTTAAAACTAAACTGTTTACTCAATTTTTGGTTTTTTTTTTGGGAAAAAAAGGCAAAAAGATGTTTTTTTTAAAATTTTAAAAAAATTGCTTTTTGGGGTTTTTTTAAAAAAAAAAAAAAATACCCTTTAATTTTTTAATTGCCAGAGAAGTTTTTTATCCCCCTTTTTTTTTTTTTTCCCCCTTTTTTTTCAAGGGGTGCTTTTAATTGGGGGGGAGGGGTCCCTTTTTCCTAGAAAGGGGGGTTAAATAACTTTTAGAGGCCCTTTTTGGGATTTTGCTTTTACCCCTCTATAAATTTTTTTTTAGTATAGAATGAACTCCCTGGAGAGGTTTTAAAACCAGAAAAAATACCTTTAGTTTTAAGATTTTTTCTTTTTGCTTTTGCTTTTAACGTTTTTTTTATCAAAGGAGTTTTCTGTGAACTAAAATGTTTACCATTTCATTTAATTTTCCAAAGTTTAACTAATCACTAAGTGCTAGTTTTATGATTTGCAAAATCAACTTTATTTTTTTTTTTAAAAAAATTGAAAAAAAAAAAAACCTTCTTTCCCAATTTTAAAGGGTTGGGCCAATTTTTAAAACCCCCGGGGTCTTTTCCTTTTTTATTTTTCCCGTTTTTCAATATTTTTCTTTAAAAAGGGGGGGACGAGGGGTTTTTTTTGGTTTAAACAGAAATTTAGGGCCATTTTTCTTTTTTTTTCCCGCCCCGCTTAAAAATTTTTACCATTTTTTTAGAGTTCTCTGTTGAAAGGGGAAGCAGGGTTTTAAATTTGGGTACCCAAAAACCCCTTTAAATTTTCCCCCAAATATTCCTGAAATTATATGTCAATAGTTTTAATAAAAAATCTCTTACTTGATAAGGCTATTTTTTTGTTAAATGAGTCCCAAGACTTATTTTTGAACGGACTTTTGAAGCCCCAAAAGGCCCCTTTTTTCAAATGGTTTTTTAAAGTTTTTGATTTTACTGTGGGAAGGAGTTCCCTTTTTAGCTTGGGGAATGAATATTAAATTTTTTCCCCTTAAAAAAACCCTTTCCCCCCCAAAAAAAAATAATGCAAATAACTTTCGGCCCAAATGGACTAGCTTTCAAATAACGGAAGAACAGGAGGGAATTCCACCCCTTAAATTAATGTAATTAAAATAAATTACCTAAACCACAAAAACCCCCTCATAAAAATCTCCAAAAAAGGAGGACCAAAACAGCTATCGGTGTGCCTTTGAGATTGTTTTACTGTTTTGGGAGGCAAAAAAGCAATAAGTAGTTCCATCATATGAGACATAGAATGAACTATTACAATATAAAAAAAATTATGTTTACTCTTACATGTAAATATACTTCTTAAAACCTACAAACTATAACTGATGATTGCTTAAAATAATCCTTACAATGAACATATATTGCACATATGCTTGGTCAAATAATACAGATGAAGTTAACAGCAGGGCATCTGTGCCACTTTTGTTTAAATTATTATGTAATATTTGTAAATGATTTTACTATATATTTGTTACTTGTGGTAATAACCCACAATGTCTGACTACAACATTAGAATTGACTCCCACAGTTGACTTGTGCTACAGACTGAAGCGTACATTCTTGATTTTACAATTAGGATATGCATGCTTAATTTGCTGCTACTTTATATAAGAGCAATACTTTAGATAAAATAATAGTTATGTTGAACTACATACATACCCCATGCTTCCTTCAGTCTTTCTAAATGTTCAGCATTGGACATTGTATTTGCCATTATCTCCTGGTTGGCTGTGAAGAGCATTATGCATACCAGTCTTACCTATATGCAGTTGTCTGTATAGTTTAAAGTTCTCTTATCTGTATACTTCCACAACTGTGGAATGTCAACAATCCTAAACTCAGCCAGCAACTAATTGAGTGTATCGTTCTTGCGCCTTTTGAGGTCATTAAAATTGTGCCAGTACTGTTTTCCATTATGTAGATTGCCAGCTGCACTGGAGACTGCTTTGGCCAGACTATCCCATGCCTCATACTTGTACTGGCAGCCAATGTATTCCCTCTGCAAGAGCCTTCGGCTGTGGCACTTTACAATAAGTTCAACAAACATTCTTGACACCCCATCTTTGAGCACTAAATTGGGCAACTTCCCTTCTACCTCCAGACATGACTAATCAGGGAAAAACAATAGTTAACAATGCTTTCCTGCCAATTCATGTTATTACGTTTAAAACTAGTGTACAAACCTGAACAACCATGCCAACCGAGTTTGTGCAATGTTAAGCTGAGAGCATCAGTGCCAGAGATGAAAGCAATTTATGAACTAAAAAGGGTAAGTTGACAATTGGCATTAGTTTTTGTTTGGATGCTGCTGTGCCAATCAGTTGATTTAACTTTGCAGACGTGTATTGGGGGTATAAATTATATGACCTGACACACATTTTTTGTGTTTTACACACTGATTAAATTAATTTCTACAATGTGGGATTCAAAACTATGCATTAGGGACAAAACTATTTCTTCTACATAGATGACTTTTTCATTTTTGCCACAGAAGAAGTGCTTGTTGAGCATCCATATTAATTATATGTAAATACATATGACAGAATGAGGGGTTAACCATGTATGTGTGTGAACTAACAAGGTCCTGGTTTATATATTCATGTGTGCATAAGTATCGTTGAGTTCTGAAGGCCATCCAAAGACAGAGGAGAAAATTAAAATTACAGAAACATAATATTCAGTATACCCTCTGTTGCACATATAATTCATATGAGCTTCACTGCTGTACATACTTATTTATAATTCTATGTTTACATTTTTTTATTTGTTTTTTTTTTAAATTGAGTGAAGAAGCATTAATTAAATTGGGAGTATGCTAGTTTACAACTCAGGTTCACCTTTATTTGAGTCCTAGACTTACACCTGCTGCCACAGGTAGGAAACATCTGTATATTTTCAAATGCATTATTAAATATGTGTGCTGACTGCCACGCAACAATGCTTAGCATGTTTGCATGGTGTAAAACCATACAGGATACAATATATCTGTTTTGAAAATGTGTACTGTCTGCTTCCTGTCTGCAGGTGTTCTGGACCTGCAAGTGTGCAGAAGGTTGCTGCCCACCATGCAACACTGCTTAGTGGGCTTGCACGATGGCAAGAAAGAAAAAATGCAACGATGTATTCCTTTTGAAATTGACTACTTTCTGCTTCCTGTCTGCAGATGTTTTGTCTGCTTCTTGTGTGGGCTATCTAACCATGTTTGCATGAAAGTAAGCAACATACAATCATGACAGGCAAAGCTTACCTTGTTTTATCCTTCTAAGCAGTGTTTATTAGGTTTCATCCTTAAAAGACACATGTGGGACTTGAACCATGATATACAGATAGCATATACTATGTGGTTTGTCATGTTTACCTGGTGTGCTACACACACTTGATTCACAGGTGTAATTTATGCAGTCTTTATCATAGAAGCACGTTACATAGAATTTATTTGATTTTTCCATTTCACTGTGTTTGTGCTATGCTGTAGGCGGCACAAGTATTAATTAAAAAAAAAAACATAAACAACATTCAAAATAAATGTTAGTGCACATTATATAATTTTACACAAGTCTGGATATGAAATGTGACAGCAACAAACCTACAAAACACAACAAGAGTGTGTTATCCCATTCTGCCACAGAAACAGCTCTGTAGCACAAATGCAAGTCATTGGGCATGCAAGCAAGTCCCATTTTATCGACATTATAAACAAGTCTTGCAACACTTGTACACTCACAGTTGTTTTTATGTGTTAATTATATATTTAGTGCAATGAGTGATCAGATAACCAGTTATGAGTATTGTTTGCAGCAATGCAGCTCTGTCTTCACTTTGTATTGTGCTCATTCTTCTCTTATCTGAGCAGTGATCTTAGACTTGTAGTATGTAAGGCATTTTGTATCACTGTCCTTAAAATATATGAGAATATTAAATGGCAATAGTATACAGCTTTTAACAATGACATGGGAGTTTGGATATTATGAACAGAAACTAAGAAATGTGTGCTGCTCACTTACATTTAAAACCTTGATACAATTATTTCTACACTTTGTAAGTGTATCCTGGGTGACACACTCACTACAGGTAAGGGAGTCTGACTTGTTGTGTATTCCTTCTCCCTCCCACTAAACATTCACAGTTGCATTCCATTAGCAAAAAACACTGAGGTAGCATCTAAACTATGTTTACATCTGATACATAAATCCAGAAGTTTGGGATTCAGCAATTCTATTGAGTTCATACCTTATTTCCATCTTCACTGTGCTCAGAGGCATGAGTCTATACCATAACAAGGTAACCATGCAACTAGGGAACTTGAAAGTGAGAGGGTTTGTGTATTTGTATAAACAGAATATTGACATTCCTTTAGATTTATCTGCACAGAAGGCTTCTGATGATGCTAATGCATGATTGCATTTTCAGGTACATGCTAGATTTCTTCACATGTTATGAAGAGAACTGTTATTTATATGCATTAGGGGATTAAACTGTTACCTGTCTGCACTTCTTATACTTCACTCGTGGCACAGGCATTTTTGCCATGCATTGACTTTAACTGTCTTTACAAGTGTTATTGTTAAAACTGGTTACCTTACAGTCTTTTCTGTCTTATTCCATGGCAATGTAAAGAATCATATTGTCAAGGACAACTAGGATTCAATGCTTCTAAGATGGCCCATAGACACCTCCAGGGGAGTGCTGGGCACAGTGAGATGTAACTAGCAATCATATGCAATTTACTTTTCATTTGTACATATATACACATCTTGTGAAAATTGTGTGTAAAACATTATAACAGGTAAATTATGTGTTGTTCCTTGGATTCTGCAAACTGTCATTTTCTTGTTGTTTTGTCGGTGAGGGAGCCAAGCATTATTTGTGTGTTTTCACATTACAAGTTGGGTTGCAAGTTTTGATCTTGCTATTGTGTAGTCATCCAGGTATTTCCATGGGTGTTCAGGGAAAATTGTATGTAATCAGTGACATATTGTAGCATAACATTCAGGACTTGATGTAGGATCCTAAATGCTGATGCCTGTGATATCCCCAACATATGACTCATTGGCCTCTGAAAGATTCCTATAGATGGTGACCCTTAGTTTGGCCTTGTTCTCAGTTGTTGCAGAGTTCCTATAGCATGTTTCTATCTACCCTGTAGCACTCTACAATTTCCACATCATGCAGACCATGGTAAGTTAACAGGGGTCTAAATACCCTTCTCCTTCTTGGCTGGGGTCTATTTGCAGCAGGAGCAGAATTGACTTGTGCCTGTTGCACATACATATGTATAACAGCAACTACAGCCACTAACAGTGTTTCTGTGTAGAGTATCTTCCATGGCTGTATTGCAATATATTTTGAAATTTGCAGTAAAAACCTACACTAAGTCTACACAATTGCTTTATAGCTTGTTGAATAGCTCCTTCATCTCTGATTGGTTGAATAACATACAGTTCTGTTGTTTATACTGTAATTAGCATGCCAGGATGTCTGCTGTGTAAATATTTCAAGTAGTAAATGCAGTTTTTTTTTCACTACTCTTCAGTACCTGTACTGAATGATATATTTGAAAAATCAGCAGGTGTTTGCACAGCTTGGATGGTGTAGTGGTACATTGCTCTGACTGTGTTGTACAGGGTCCTGGGTTTGAGACTTGGAAGGGCTGGTTTTTGTTGCTGAGCAGAACAGTGGCTGATGCAGGCAGGGTGATTAAAGCAGTTGTAAGAAGTCTTCCTCTGCTTCAGATCAGCATAATGATACCGGACCTGCTCACCAGTCCGAGGGATACCAGTAGCACTGGTGAGGTCATGTGTGAAATGGTCCCAGGCCGCTGCTTTGTACTCCAAGCCCTGGTACTGGCCCTGCAGCAGTCTCACTTCATAGTTTGCACAAGGAGTCCGAACATGACCCTGGACTCCTGGATGACCCAGCATTGTGCTCGAAAGTGAACACCCTCTCCAACTCCAGCCATGGTGCCTGCAGTGAGGATCTACAACTGGTTATGGGCTGCATTCCTGCCTATGAGGTTTAATTGGGGCCGATTCCTGCACTTTGCCATGATTGGATGCTTTTGAAAATGCTGAGCTAAGCTAAGCTCTGAGCACATATGCATAGCTAGGGTGGGCACTGCTTAAAGAGGTAGCGGCTAAGCAAATCTTACCAGTGCACAAATCTACTTAGCTACAGTAATTCCTGCTTAGCATTCACATTTTGGCAATGCTTACAGTGCCTCAGCTTAGCTGAGCATAGCTTAGCATTGTTCAGCTTTCAGTTTTTGGACTATCATGATAGTGGGATTCATTCATCATTTAGGATAGATTATGATATGTATGTTGACCTTTCATAACATCCCCCATGTGCTTTTCTGACATTACATTTTGTGTGACTACGTCTATGGGACACTTGTGTTTCTATGAGGGTTTCATAACTTCAATCCACTGACACCTCACATCTGGGCCTACTACACTACTCTGAGAGATATAAGTTACTTAATACATAAATATACAAATAAATTAAAATTGTACTGATTTCCCATACAAAATGGAAATAGTGTTGGTGGGGCTCGAACTGTGAATGACTGCATGCAAAGCATTCACTCTAACCACTACAATATTGCATTACTGCTTATGCTGGATGCCTATTGCTATTTAACTTCTTGTGTCATTTAAGCTGGGCTAAGCATAGCTAAGCAACAGGCACACCTGTGCTGCTACACTTAAACTTTTTGCAGATGTGAAAAAAAAAATATTTGTTGGGGGCTGTGCTTTGCAAATGTTGATGACATATGACTTTTCACGGTTTGTCCAGATTTTTGCTTTATATTCTTGGTCCACTTTTCATAAACTTGTGACTTTCTGGCACATCATTAAAGAATGAAGTTTGAAAATAATGACAGACCTTTACGTTTTAGACTTCATACCCCTCAGAAAATTCATGCTAATGCAAAACCTGTTATTCTATCAACTTTTTAAGTTTTTAATAGCAATATTTAAAAGTTGCCCCCCTATTTGTAGCATTTTTTATGGCTTTGTCCATATTTCTTACTTTAACTGTTTGAGAGGTGTGACAAGCGATATTACTCTTTTTAAATTGCTGTATGGCAATTCTGGTGTACAGGGGGCGTGTGTATTGTGAAAGCACTGCTCTCAGACACACACCCTGCACTCGTACACATCCCCGTTTACATATTAGAGCATGGTAGCATGTCTTCATGAATATGCATGGCGTGCTGCCATGCTGCATGGGAACAGTCCCTTCCGTGCAGGAATAAACTATTCCTGCACAGAAGTCTGCTGTATCCCACGGAGAGTGTCACAATCAAATTCTGCATTGAATTGTACTGAAATCTCAAATGGTAGGATGGCAATTCTAGGTGCCATTTACATCTAAATATTTTAGTGTAATTTGTTCTTTTGAAAGTACTACCAAAAGGGGAACTGACATATGGGCTTTTTTAGACAAGTAGTAAATGTAGAGTTTAACCAAAATGTTGTTATTGGAGTCTGCCATGATGCATTTTATTTGATTTACATTGTACTAAGTAAATGGCATATATTTAAAGAATGCAGCATGTGACCAGAATATATCTGTGTTCATTTTTTTATTGCAGCACATGTAAAAAAATTCACATGCATTCTTCACTGAAAAAAAAATAGAAAGCATGACCAAAAGCCATTCCTGTGATTCAAAAACATTTTTATGTTGCAATAAGTATTTTTGCATGATGAATGGCCATTGACAGATTAGGTTGATTCAGAAACACATTGATTATGAGTGCAGAAACATAAATAATTTGGGTCTGTATTGTAATCTCGACTGTTTAATGGATCAAATGCATAAACATCGGTCTTTATGCATCAAACCATTAAACAATCAAAATTAAATAAAAAGAAAATTTAGAACAAAAAAAAAAAACTAACAGGTGTAGGCAGGGGGGCAAGCCCCTCCTTCACTCCCCCACACCCCTTGCTACTTAAATATACCAACTCCGAGATTGCGCTACAGTGCAGGAAAGGGAAATCTTCCCTTTCCTCACCATACTATATTAAAGTGCGATCTCGGAGTTGGTATATTTAAGTAGTGGGGGGTGTGGAGGTGCAGGGGGGCTTGCCCCCCTGCTTAAACCCATTAGGGTAAGCGTTTGAAGTTTTAATTTTTAATTTTTTTTTATTTTCAAAGTTACGGAACGTTGATAATATGGTGTCAACCATATTGTATTCGATACTACGTAACTTCGATATTATAATATAAACCCAATAAATTCCACGGCCTGCATAATATTTAAATGGTGGTATACCGACATGATAATAAGCACAGTGTTAAAATTATGGAACTTGCAGATCCAAATTATGATTAACAAAATGGCAAAGTGATTCAGAAATGTATATATTTCTCACAGAAAGCCACTAACTCCAGATCTATTGATCACAGCTAAAGCATGGAGTTATGAGAGACAAACCTGAAACATGTATGAGGTAGCTGCTGTATTATTAAATCTGTATGTGCAGCATGTTGTATGCCTGTAAAAACAGTGCTGAAATTGTGTGCTGCTACTGTGTGGACAGAGGCACCATGAAGGAGCTACTCAAGATGTGTCACCCTCATATGCAGGCCCATGGAAAATGTGGAGTTCCTATCCCTGCGGATGCCAAAGTATGTGGACTTTAAGAATACTAGCTTCAGGGACCTTTCAGTGACAAGTGTGGGGGGATGGGGGCATGGTGGTTGTATCCCAGGCATCTGCACATCTTCCATTTCCTTGATGCCATGCTATGGCATGAAGGATAGCATACATGGATTCCACATACCATTGAGGAGACAGACACAACACCATTCAAGCTTCTTCTGATGTTAATCATTTCCCATAAATACTGGGGACCATAGACTGCACTCACATTGTAATAAAGGCCCCAACTGAGCAGCAGAGGAGAAGGTATATTATCTGTAAAAGATTCCACTCAATCAACTTCCAGCTGGTCTGTAATCCACAAGATATAATATTCCATGTCTGTGCAGGTCACCCAGACTGTTTAAACTACTTCCACATATGACACCCATGTGACTGATATCAGAGATTTGTGCATAGTGATTTTACAAAGGGACATCTTATAGTGGTGATGCAAGAAATACCTTGGAGTCACGGTTAGTGACACCTACCAGAAATCCCAGACCATGGCAACAAACAGTTGCAATTCATTGCTAAGCATGTATTTGGCCTGATGACGACCCACTTCTGCTGTTTGGATGCGTCTAGTGTACCATGCAATATGACCCTGGCACATGCAATAAAATATTTTCAGTCTCTGCAATGTTCCACAATGACAAGATCCTGTCAAGGAGATAGTTGAGGGGAGGAATTTGCCAGACAGAAGCAGGTGCAGTATATTGTGGCACTGGTGAAAAGGCAGTGTCTGCTTCAAAGGTATGGGTAAGAATAAAGTAGTATGCAGAACAGTAAAAATGATGCATGCAGTCCTTCAGACAGACTTTTCTATGCCATGAATAGACTAGCCACATCATGCATAAAACATAAGCTACCAAGAAAGTACAAAAGGCAGGGCACAGTTATCGTATACAGAGGTAGTAAGGTCACAGTGTCATCAGGTGTTAGCAATTGGCAATTCTGTATGTAATAGGCTGTTTGAATAATATTTTGTGATGTGTGTGTGTCAGACATTTGTCGATATGTTGGGAGACTGGAGTAGGCTGGCCAGTGAGATGGTGCTCTTTCTTTTGCTGTATGAAAGTGGGGAGGTGGAAGGTGTAGATATCAGACTGATCGCTTGCTGGGACAAAGTATAAACATATGTTGTAACACAGTGCCAGTATCTGGTAGACAAGTCGAGGGTACTCATAAGAGATGTATGCACAGACTGTGCATGTCTCCATCCATGGGTCAACCCTTTCCTGGGAGGTTTACAGCCATGATCTACACATGTTGAGATGACAGAGTGCTCTGTCATAACATACCATCCCTCAATACTGGATGGCAGAGTGGAGGTGATGCCATTATTTGTGGTTTACCATGTCCTTCCCTTCCATTAACAACCTCCACACCAGAAACAGGGGTGTATCAGCTAAAGAAAATGCATCAGCCATGATATTTGGATACACAGGGGCATCTGGTGTATGCAAACTCCCTAAGATACATGTCCATGAGGTTTCACATATGATCTCTGCACTACTGGAGTTCTCATACAGACCATGTATTATCCCTTCCAGTCCAGAAATGCCTGTATTGATGTTAGCCTGGCCCTGCATTATGACTCTGCACAAATGCTGTGTTGTGGCCATTGGCATCCTTAGCTCAAGTGGTAGTTGTACCAGTGGCATTCTCAGACAATAGAATTATGTCCACCCATGTCTTCCTCTTGATCAATGGAACTTATGGTAACCAATGTTGAGTGTGCTAGATGTCAAGACATCCCTCCTTGGATGGGTCTGACTGCATCTTTCTCTCTTTTTATTATCTTCCTATAATTGTTGAGTGAATTACACAAACACAATCTTATGTCTATGGACAGCTGTGGGATGTGGACATCCCATTACTTGTGGCCAGCACTGACAATGGGACCTCATAATGTGTCAGGACTTAGCTGCCATTATCATCAGAACCAGGAAGTTCTCCAACATCAGGCAACTGCATATCCATTGTAGGGGACCCTGATAACATTGAACCTGTGAAAATACCAAAATATGTCACCCAAACTAATCAGGGTCCTTCAGCAATACCTAAAGCTCAGTGAATAAAAAATATAGTACCTAATACAGAGGTACAGGAAATTAGTAGGTAACATACCTTGTGCCAGTAGCCTCTGCACTTGGAGTCTAGATGTTCCTGCAAAAACAAGTTGGCATGGGTGTAAGTTGACCTGTACTACACATTTGCTTACTATAGCCAATATCCATCCATGTTAAGACATACTCAACTGTGGCATCATCAACAGATATCTTGGTGGTTAGGTGATGTCTGGTCCAATGTTCAGGACTTCATTGTGTAAAGTGGATTTATCCAGATGCCATGCAGAGATGACAAGAGTCCTCCATCTCTGATAGCAGTGGTTTGGTGGCTGGACTACCTCCCGTTGCTCTCTGCTCCTCTGCCAGGTGATTGGCCTGACCTTTTATAGCACTTTTGTAAGCAGCCTGACATCTCACTTGATCATACATTTTGTTCTGGCCACTGACAGCACTGCTGCCATTAATGACATTCCACCAGGTGTGGCTATGAAAGGGCTAGTTAAATTCATCATGGCTGACAACCCAACACACACAGGTAGAGATGTACAAGTATTCATACAAAGTTCTTGTTTCCATTTCAGACAACTTTGACACAATGTAGAAATATTGGAAAAGTAAGTTCTTCCATAAAGAGAATGAAATTTTGCTACTGGCCCTCCATCTTGACACTCGGATGCTTAAAACCACAGCGTAAGTAAGTGAGAGCTCATCAAAAGAAGCACCATTGTTCTTGATTATTTAGAATGCTTTGCTAGAAGGTATTCATAATAACACGATGTTTTCTTACAATGCCCTCCTAAGTTCTTTAATTTCTGCATGTATCTTAGACTTCACTTTATAGTTCAGGATATTCATAAATATATATATACTGCAAAAAATCAGTTTCAGTAGATGAAGTTTCGGGTTTCTGGATTTTTTTTACTGGAAATAAAAAGCTTTAGGCAGTTCTCTTATTCTCCAAAGTATTCTCTACATACACACACACACACACACACACACACACACACACACACACACACACACACACACACACACACACACACACATACACACACCAACATAATCAATAACTACCAACATAATCAATAACTCATATAATTAGAATGCCTGTCTTGATTCATTGAATGCTATAAGGTCAGCTAATGTAAGAAGCTGAGATCTACTATGAGGTACTCATCCCGGTGGATTTTTTTAACAAAGTCAATAAGGTAATGGAAGAGGGCAAAATGGTACATACTGCCTATCTTGACATGGCTAAGGCCACTGATACAATACCCCACTCAGCCATTGTAAACAAACTCCTATATTATGTGCAGTCTAGCTAGCTGAATGTCAGCACTGGAGATGTTAGGATTGGTGAGACCACCTCCATGAAGAGACCGGTCACAAGCAGAGTCCTTCAAGGCTTTAAGCTGAGTCTGCTCCTTTTGGCATTTACTTCTCAGAACTATACCTCTCACCCTGGAAACATTAAAAATCTGGACAAGGCCCATGAAAAATAAGTTCAAATCTGTACGCTGATTAACATCTAATTTGCATACATACTTACATAACCCAACCCACTCCAATGGAATTGTGGGATACCAACTTTCAAACGTAGACTAAAGAACAGACAACCAAAATATGGCACGAGTGTCCCCTTGCAGCCATTCCTATGTCCCATTACCTGGCTATCTCGCCCCATTTACCATAAACACTAATGTGTGGTGGTGCTGCGGTAGCGTTGTCACCTCACAGTAAGATGCTGACCAGTTCAACTCTCAGCTAGAGCATCTTCTGCATGGAGACATGCGTGAATGGACGTACCTTCATTGAAGGTTGTGTGTTAGGGCTGGCAACTCAGCACGTAAAAATCAACTGCCAATCATTAGCGGACCGGAGTTCTGCTGTGGTGACCCCTAACCAGGAAAAGCTGAAAGACACAACAACTAATGTTTGCATGCTGCTTTACTTCTACAATGATTATTTGGATTTTGTTTTTTCATTTTACAGCACAACAATGCACAAACACTAGTAGACATCTGGTAAACAAAACAATACTGTCTCACAATGAAAATAGACTAGGCATTAAAACTTCTCTGCCCTTGAATCTCACATTCATTAAAACAGCACTGAATCCCACACCACATCCAAAGAAAATGCATCTGGCCAAAGGTGGATAGATTACCTTTGGGCTGTTTTCAAATCATTGGCCCCTTGCACACAAAACAAGAAACATACATGTGTTTTTTTTTCTTTGATACACTTTCCTGACATTATTAAATTATATTTCTTGTATAATACAACATACAGACAGAGCGCATTTTAAATTTATTGTTTGAACATTTTTCCAGTAGGCTGTATTGTAGGCAATGAAACAAAATGCATGAACCGATAATGACAAAACTGCCCAATTCAGAACATTTCCATTATAAAAGTCTACTTCCACATCCACACTATAAATAGAATGAAAGTAGTGTAAGCCATAGGCATCTTGCACAGCTTATTGCACTTATTTTCAATTTCATTTTTTTTGGGGGGGGGGCAAAAGGTAAAAAAAACAGGGACACATTTTAAACATTGCTTGTATAATTTTGTAAAGTTGCTAGAATAAAATGTTGTGTTACCACCATGCATTTTACTGCCAAGTCTTGAATGCAGACCCTATGCACTACAGTCAGAGCAACATACTACTATGCCAAATCATCAGCTTTCTAAAAGATAGGAAGACTGAAACTTAATGGCTATTGTTTAGTGAATTAATTTCTCACCACAGCTCTCAAGCTCTTGGCACAAAAAAACAGGGCAAAGCTCACAAGTGGTGGTGGCTAGGGACTTTAGGCTCTTTTTAGCCTGTACTCAAGGTACAGGGTTTGAGCCTGAGTACCTCTAGCTACCAGGTATAATAAATGGGGGGCATTTTCATACACACACACACACACACACACACACACACATTTAAGCATTTTAAACAAAATCAAAATTGAATTTCCTTTATATTGTATTCAGTTAACCAACACGTATCAACCTCAATCCCGTCATCAGACTGATATAACAAAAGTGCATTATTGCTGTCAGAGAAAAGAAAAGCTCAGTTCTGGACAGTTAAAAGGTCTGGCATGGGACATAAGTGAGAATGGTGGATGCATACAGTTGTCATTTAGTACCAGCAATCCAAAGTTGACATTGTTAACGTGTAAAAAGAAACTACCGGTGATGCAAAGGTAAAATCACCAAACAGCTTTATTAAACAAAACAAAATAACAGGTACACTTGGACTGACTTAGCACTTGCACCCAACTAGGGCATTTTAATGCTCATTGGCTACAATGTTATTTGAATTTTATTTATAAAGGTTTATTAACATTTCATTAACTGACTCTGAAGATGCCCTAGTTGGTTGAAAGCGCTAAGTCAGTTCAAGTGTACCTGTTATTTAGTACCAGCAAACCTACTGAACAATGAGTAAGAAAACATACAAGAAGCAGACAGAAGGGTGAAGAAGCACTAGTCTTGTACTAGTTTCATAACTGAATTCAGTATTTCTGTACATCCCTTAAGCATCAGAGACCAGGGTAGCTGCCCCCCCCCCCCCGGCCTCATGACTACAGCAAGTGTTTTTGTTCTTCTGATTTTTTAGGGATGTTTGGTTGTAAGTTAAGTTGCTAGACTATTTTTATATACTGTGAGTATGTACCATACATATTGTCATTTTAAGACTTCTGGATGGCATTGCCATTTTAAGAGGGCATATATCACGTAATGCATTGCATTTAGAGCCTATGATCAGTGTGCTCAGAATGGCTAAACTGTTGAGTTTTTTTGTTGAGCTGCTGTTCTGTAAAACAGAGTAAAAGTTACCTGTCTGATTAAAATGCTGCTGAATCCTTATGTTTCTGACTCTGTCACTGATAATTACTCAGTAATCTTTGGTGTGAATCATTGCAGGATACCACCAATTTCTGCCATTAGAAATCTATATTATCTGTTATATTTTCTGCAGGACCAATGAAGTCAATTGATACTTTCTTTTAATAGTTCTGTATTCAAGCAATAGTTTTGCTCGAGGGAGTTTTTTAACCTAAGCTACTAAATTTAAGTCATGATTCGGAATTTGAGATGTGAATAATATTCCTATTTTCACTTCATATTTTCATTCGACTTTCTGACCAGTTCCATTGATCGTGCCTCAGTAAAATTGTGACCTAATATCATCAGACTAGTGCATCTTTTACAAATATTTTGCAAGTGTCATGGTAAAGACTTTCTGACAAAGTGGGTAGAGGATGGCTTGAAAATCATGATTCAGCAATTATTGTGTTGTTTTTTTTGTTTTTTTTTTATCCATTCTTTCTCTTATACTCATTTTCCTATTCAGGATTGCAAGAAAGCTTCATGGAAGAATTGGATCTTAGCCAAGCAAGCAACCAGTGTAAGACTCACTACCCATCATGAATGGCCTACTAGTCCACACACACACACACACACACACACACACACACACACACACACACACACACACACACACACACACCATTCTGTCCTTTCCTTACCTCTAAATACATCCAGACACAGCGAGCATCTTCTTGTAAATAAAATCCAATAACTCAAGTGAGCGGCACATCTTCCAGTGAAATCCTTTCTAGCTCTATAACTTAAGTAGACTGTCTTATAACTAAATCCAATGAAATCCTTTCCAGATCTGGTGGCTTGCCACTCACAAAAGCATTTGAACCAGAGCCGGAAATAGCGCAAGCTCAATTCTGACAGGCTGGTGGAGCTGACTTCATCGCGCACACAATGACATCAGCTCACAAAGAGTGAAAATTAAAAAATAAAAAACAAAGTGCGAATAAATCAGAAATGAAGGGTTGCCACTCGGGAATCATGGCACCCCATTATTTGAACCCCAAAACCTGGTAAAAACCGAGTAATTCAGGACAGTTGAGAGGTATGCTCAGAACTCAGGGTCACTGTCAAGGGCATCTGGCTGACTAAGTTTACAGATGATTGCAAACTTAGAGCTGACATAGAATCCTCTCAGACACTAATGTTCTACAGGGAGGTCTAAAACAGACAAATGACCAGTGCCAAAGGCATGGCTTAAAAGTCAGTGTCAAGAAATGCATAATAGTGCCCTTGGGGAAGTCACCTCATCGATAAACTCCTAACAGTAGAAGCAATAGTCATTAATTTGGGTACATATGTAGATAGTAACCTGGCTTTCAATCAACATGTGTCTAAGGTAGTAAAAAATCATTCCATGTTCAACTTATACACAAGAGCATGGCATCTAGATTCTGGAAAGTAATCGTTCTACTGTATTCAGCCCTCATCTGGCCTATCATTAAGTACAACTGACCAGGCATATGCAACAACTGGAACTTCCACAGAGTTTCTTCACAAAAAAAGTACAGGGCATAAACAGTGTGAGCTATGCAGATCACCAGACTCTACACTATTTGCCCAACACAATGCGTCTGAAATTCTCCAGGTGCAACTAACACTAGGTAAGACTGCAGTCCAAATTGTAGCTTGCTACAGTTCCCCCACCATGTTCCAAGATTCTCACTACACCTTTCTAAACATACTGTAAAATATTAAGATACAACCAAACATCTTAATACTGGGTGATTTCAACTACCCTGCCATTAACTGGGAAAACTACTTGTGTACTAACACCTTTGCCCAATGGTTCTTGGAATTCATAAATTCCAACACGCTGGATCAACTAATCCATAGTCCCACCAGGGGCTCCAATATCCTAGATTTGGTCATTACCAACATGGGAAATCGATGCTCCACACCTATGGTCACCCCCTCATTGGTCAGGTCTGACCATAAGCTAATTGCCCTTAACATCCACATCCCACCTCCATCCCCGCAGTAAGGAAACCTCTATAAAAAACTTCTCCAAAGCCAACTTCATGCTACTCAAGTCAAAAGTGACAAACTTTGTGACACTCATGCAAACGGGAACTGAAAGTTTGACTGCCGAATCCTACACTAAGGAACTGTATGAGCACATCCACTCATGCATGAATCGTGCCATCCCAAATAGAACCAAGATGCTTTCCTCCAAATAAAGGAAGCCAATCTGGTGGTCCCCTGCCATAAACAAACTTTACAACAAAAGGAAGAAACTGTTGCAAAAAAGAGGAAAATCCCAGGATGCAAAAAACTCCCTTACTACCCTCAGTAAGAAGCTGAGATCCCTCATAAAATTCTCCAAAGCTGGTTACAAAAATAAAATTGCCAAAGATTCCAAAGACAACTACAAGGCATTATAACTATGTCAAGAATCTAAATGGCAGTGCTCAGATCTGCTCTGAGCTACAACAGAATGGCATTAAATATACTGATCCCAAGGATATTGCCAATATCCTGGCAGATCAAGTCAGAGCCAAATTCACCCAGCTCTCACCCCCTAAACGGCCCATCTCAGTACCGGAAGATTGCCAAATTCTGGTAATAATGGCCACACAGGTAAAAAAAATGCACTCTCGAAAGCTAAGAATACAACATCCATGGGACCAAATGACATCCCTGGCTGTGTACTACATGAACTACAAAATGAACTGGTACCTCACCTAAGTGTCATGTTTAATCATAGCCTCACCTCAGGCTTCATGCCCACTAAGTAGCGCACAGCTGCAGTTATCCCATTCCACAAGGGGGGAGCCACCTTGGATCCCGGGAACTACTGCCCCATTAGTCCGACGAGCTTGATCTGCAAGACAATGGAACGTATTATCATTGAACTTATAAACAAAGACATTGGTAACCTTCAAACACTGGACCCCACCCAGTTTGGGTTCATGAAGGGCCGATCTTGTCTCCTGAGCCTGATTGACTTCTTTGAATCAGTTTTCAGAGCTGTGGACGAGGGTAAGGCAGTCCACACAGCCTATATGGACCTCGACAAGGCCTTTGACACCATCCCCCACTCTGGAATCATAGATAGACTTACTAAGCTGGGCATTAATCCCTACATCACTCAATGGGTTGCCAACTGGCTTACTGACAGAACCCATACTGTAAAAGTAGCCGACTCCAAATTCAGCTCCAGACAAGTGACAAGTGGAGTACCTCAGGGTTCCGTCCTGTGACCGCTTTTGTTTGGCATCTACTTCTCTGAAGTACAGGCCAACACTAAAGGACTCTGGCTAACAAAGTTTGCAGATGACTGCAAACTGGAAGCCATTATTGAATCCCCAAATTATGTAGATACTCTACAAAATGGCCTTACAGAAACAGATGCTTGGTGCCAGAGCCATGGGCTCAAGCTCAATTCCAAGAAATGTGTAGTTATCCCCTTTGGGAAAAAACATGTACCCATGAATTACCACATTGGTGGCAGTGCACTAAACACCGAAAGTGATAAGAGACTTAGGGACACAGGTGGACAGTGGTCTCACCTTCAATAACCACAACTCCACAACAGTCAGGAAATCCTTCTATGTGGCACACCTCATCACTAAGTGCTTTTCATCCAGAAAAAAGGAGGTCATTGTCCCACTGTACTCATCCCTCATTAGACCCATTATAGAATACAACACCCCATTTGGTATGTACCTCTCAAGACATCTGCAACAACTGGAAATGCTGCAGAAATACCTCACTAAAAGAATCACAGGCCTAAAGCAGATGCCCTATGCTGACCACCTTAAAAAAACTCCAGCTATACTCTGTTGCATATCGTCTACTCAGAGGTGATCTCTGCTTAACATACAAGGCCATGTCAAACCCAGAACTAGGTTCCTGGCCCAGAGACTCCCCAGACTCTGGAATAGACTGCCCATACATGTAAAGCAGCGTGCCTCTTTGGCCCTCTTCAAAAGGAACCTTGATGATTCGATGGGAGTAAGGAAATTCACCCTGGGGATCACGTCAGTCACCCTGCTAGACAGGGGTCCAGGGAAGTAAATAGTGTGGGAAGAAATAGCCAGGGAATTGTTATGGCTAGGCTTGTATAGGCCCTGGGGCTGATAGCCTAGTACCAACCTATGAACCTATTAACCTATACTCTTATTTTCTACAGACTATTGAGAATTGACCTATGCTTGACATACAAGGCATCCTTGGATCCCACTCTGATGAACATTTTGCATATCTGTAAAATGAACAGCATCAGAATTACTCAATCTAGGGATTTAGACTCTGCTTTTGACATAAATATGACACATTGGAGGGACAGGTATGTGTCTCAGAGAATTCTTCTTCTCTGAAACAAGATTCCAATATATGTGAAGCAGAGCTCTTCCTTTACCCTAGTCAAGAGAAACCTGGACCAGTGTATCAGAAGCTGGAAATATATCCCAAGATTAGCACCTGTCTCTAATGGACAGAAAAAGCCTGTAAAACTTGTTCTATCTTGCATATATATCCCTCAAAAATTACCTCTAAGGCACATAAAATTGTGGGTTACAATTGGGATTCCTTGCTAGGCTTACAGGCCCAGCAGTTGTTAGGCTATTATAGGCCTATGAAGCTTTGAGACTTGGAACATGTCAGCATAGAAGAAAAGCCATTTGCACAGCGAAGTACTGTATACACAAGGAAGGGCTGAACATTTCTTCGGTCATTGTGATATCCTCCCTAGCTACTGTGGTTTGGTTGTAGACCGTTGGGTCATGTCCCCATGCAGCTGGGTCTTCTTATTACTAAATGTTGCTATATGTCTATCCTTTGTCATCCACAGTGTGTCACATGCTATCTCATTCACATTCAGATGGCACTGAATAATGGCAAATGCTTTCCAAATAAACAGACTTGAAAGAATCCAAAAATGGTCACTAAGCAAGTGAGCAGATTGAAAACCCTCGGTTATAAATAAAGATTGAATACTTTTTCCCTACACTCAATTGGCTATAGGCTTTTAAGGGGTGACTTGATTCTTGTTTACAAATCATTAAGAAATAAGGCATTAGCAGCCTATTTTGGTGTTATATTTTTGGAGAATAGCATCAATGTATGGATTAACAATCTATATGCAAGACTACCAGATGTTAAAACCTCAGTTGAGAACAGGTATTTTTATTATAGAGCAGAAGCACTATGGAATTCTCCATCAAAATATATGAGAAGTTCATAATGTTGAACTTTTCAAGTTATTGATAGAGAACTGGTATAGAAATGCTGTTTATATTCCTGATCTAATTGTTGGGACTCTTAAATGGGTCCTAGGAACACTTAGTTTGAATTTCTACAACAATGAATACTGAACATTGGATATGAAATAGAAGACCAAGCATCAATGTCTCTGAATACTGTCTGGATTATCTGATTCAAAGATAATGCATACTTTATACCAAACCATTTTCTTTTCTAAGATTTTTAGTCTTACATTTTGTTTGCTACGCACAATTGTTCTTTAGTTTTAATTATAACTCTAGCCTTTCTTTCAAATCAACATCCTCTAATAAGTCAATAAGCAAATTAATCTGAATGACTGAATTAATGAATAAATAAGTAAATAATCAATCTAATTGCCTGAGAAGCTTTGGGATAATGTGCCTTTAATGGCTTCACAGCATTTCCAAGTTTCAGTTTGGAAGATCATCAAGAAATGCTTACTCAAGTGGTGTTACTTCAGCATTCTGACAATATTTTTATTGTCATTCTTTCATGGCATGAGAAATGTAGGCTTATTTCCATCCCACCATGAAGATCTGTGTACATCTAAATGCAGATTCAAAAGTCTGCAGAAAATGTTAACCTTAAAATTTGAGGACATCCAGGCCAGTAATGAACATCACTTTAAATTACATTTTTTTATTGTATCGCACTTAGCATCAACAGAATTAAAGCTGTACATCTCACAACCAAAATTTGCCTTTCTTATTTGCTAAAGATGCTGTTGCTAGAAGTAGGCACATCATATTGCTTGCTGAACATTGAGATGTGGGCACTGAGTGGTAATGTTAAAGTGGATGGTTTGATTCAGAGACAGACTGCCTTTGTATCACATGATGATAGAAACACGATGATAGAAAATTATACGTACATTATCAAAGAAACATGGCACTTCTATGGGCTAGGTGTTAGAAAAATATGCATTAATGATTGTATTAGCAATATGCTTAGTGCATTTAGAGCATATTCTATTTCATACTGCATAAATCTGTACAAACTGCAGTTGCTTTCTGACCTTGTACTGTTAGCTAAAATCTTGCTTGTGCCTTGGAAATTTACTGAGAAGCAGGTGATTTCTGCTTGCATTAGGAAAATAATGAACAGAACAATACTACTTGTATGAAACTTAGACAAGAAGTTCCGCTGTGCCATGAGAAAATACACAGCTGTAGAAGTTACAGATAATTAGTACAAAGCCTGCTTGAAAATATGAACTGCAATCAGCATTTGTTTGTATCTGAATTAGAAAAGTACCTTGAAATGTAACACTGTACAATAGACGCTTGTAAACGGATTACTGGTCACCAAGACCAGGTTGGTTTCTGAAAAGTTTCTCACAAATCTAGTCATGTCAGCAGAAAATCTGAGTAACATCTGCTGTAGAACAATACTGAAAGTTGTGTTTGATTACGTCAGCTTAGAAGGCCATGTCTTGTAAAATAGTATAAGAATGAACATACTTCCTGTTAGTAGTTAGACAAATCCTTGTATTTGCATGTTTTTGTCTTCTTGCGGTAAGTCAATTAAAAGTGCCTTAACTGAACCTTACATGTATTGGTCTTTTTTTCCTTTGACAGATTGGTCCTCCGGACTGGAAACCCACACTTCGCCTCGGATCAGACAGGCCAGGTGGCTTGAAACCATAAGTGGAAGAAAATACATTGGTTCTTCTTATCTGAAAAGTCCTCCGACTGAATTGTCATACAAAAGAGGCCAGCCACTTTCTGATCTGCAACTGAAGAATGGGTTTACTCGAACCAGGTGATCAATCACGAAGGCTCAGGTAAGGTGAATCTACCTTCTTTTTCTGTATTAGATCAGGGACTAGATTTGTATTTGTTCTGTTAAGACTTTATTTTTTAAGTCAGGGACAGAAAGATTACTGTCTTGTCATAGATCAGGGAAACAGAGCTGGTAGGCAGTCATTCTGAAGAGACTATGAAAACATCTGTGGTACCACGTTAAAAATAAGGAGTTATGTTACGATTAAAAGGGTAGAACAAAATGGGTAATAATTGTACAAAAAGGTCCCAAAATCTGCCGTTAACTAAAGACTTGAAATACATGCAGTCACAGCATGATGATAATATTAAATACTACTCAAAATGGGTTAATAAGTATGAATTTGATGGTAAACTAGAGAAATCCTCACTTGTCAAACTTGTCAAACAGTTTAAAACTGATTCTAGAGGTCGGGTAAAAAAGCAACGTCAATTAGGAATTCCTCAGGCACACAGGTGGATTGAGGAAGTAAACTGAAGGGAACAAAAGAGTAATAATTCAAAAGCAATGTTTTTAGATAAGGAGGACAATAACTTAGTAATAGCGTTGGCCCCTCCACCTCCCTTACCAGAATATGAGGCAAGTGAACAAGTTAGTCCACCCCTGCGATATCCTGCTGTCACTGTAAGTAGAAACACTACAAAACCGTTTATTAGAGATCCCGTCGAGACCAGGTCTCGAACACGGGCAGGAAACTCAAAAGGGGACATTGAGTTATATCATATGGGTAGGAATTCACGATTTATGAGTGAAGAAAAAATATGCCCACTTATAGAAGTGCCTAATCCTCAGGCAGGGCAAGAAGGTCAGGACCCAACTATGCTAGTGTATAGACCCTGGACTCCGGAAGACATCCGGAAAGCCACTGAGGGAATTCCTCATCCAAAAGTTAATTTTAGAAAGTTCTTAGAAGATTTGCAAGGAATGAGGCTGAGTTATAATTTAAACGGAGAAGAGGTAGAAAAAGTAGTCAGACAAATTGTGGGACCAGATTGGCACATGATTAGTGGCGACTGGAATCCCCGTGATATTACGCTCAGGCCCCTCCCACATAGCAGCACAGAGTTAGACAACAGAGTGAAAGGTCTTACAGACCAAATCTCTGAGAAATGGAAGCCTAGGGCAGACTGGACTTGCATTAATCAGTGCATCCAACAGGAAGGTGAAGCTATTGACCGATATTATGCCAGATTATTAGAATGTTTTAATAACCATTGTGGAATGCAGGTTCCCCATATGAGCAGCAGTTAACGAATGCATTTTTGAAAGGCAGTATTGCACCTATAAACAGCTTTATTACAAAACACATGGTAGATCATCGTAAAAGCAGGTTACAATCATTGCTTGAATATGCTAGGCATGCTGAAAGGCATTTTAATAGCAAAATGAAAAAGAAAGCCCAAGTATTTTCTGTAGAAGATGGAACAGAAGTATATGTAGTACAGTCCATGAAAAAGGGCAAGAGAAATGCCCAGGGAAACAAACAATCTGATCAACGATCAGAGGACTTTGAAGGGCGAAAGAAAAGGGGTGAATGTTTTAAATGTGGTAAGAATGGACACTTGGCAAGGGATTGCAAGAAAAACAAGAAGGCAACCACGGAGGATAAGGAGGGTGAGGACTGACTATATGATAGTCAGGAATCACTAGAAGGGGATAGCAGAGAAAGGACAAATGAGTATGTGATAGAGGGAGTAGAGAATGTGACAGAAGAAATAGAGGAAGTGTAAGAAGTCATGGATAGTGAAGAAAATGAAATATTGGATTTGGCTTTACTGAGCTTAGAGCTCTATTTAACAGACATGAAACCAGAAGTTATACTCCTGGTAGAAGGGAGGGAAGTCAGATTCTTGTGTGACTCAGGGGCATCACGGACCCTGGTACATCCCTCCAAACTGCCAGAGAATTCAGAGTCACCTGATTACATATTAGTGAAAGCAGCTAATGGACAGCTGTATCGGGAGCCCCTCTCCCATAATATTGTGATAACTGATCCTGTTTCAGGATTGACCCAGAAAAGCAAAATTGTTGCATCTGCAAAATGCCCAGTAAATCTCTTGGGCAGAGACCTTATGCAGCTATTTGGTATAGCAGTAGTTCCGACTATGCAGGGTATGGAAGCACAGCGACAAATTGATATCTTTGCAGTGCAATCGGAGGGTGAAATGTTTTACTGGTACAGCCAGGACTTGGTTACGACTGGTTCAGGGGCAGTGACCGAAGAGTTGATGAATGTAGCTGTCAGCAAGTTCCCCTGCCTTGACATTGATAAACAGCATTTGTGCACTGTACTCTGTATTATTGTAATACACCAGGACCTGATAAGGAATATGAGCAAGAATTGTTTAGAAATTGTGCAAACAGATTGATATTATGTAATCTGTACTGGGACACAGAAGGGAACAGTGTAGCCAGATGTTCATTGCCCCAGGAGTTCTTTGCACTCTATAAATCTAATCGATTAGCACATGTTAGCTTAACTAAGGACAAGAATGTAAAATGGGTAGACTTAGGAGAAAAAATCATGAGATGGGAAAAACAGAGTTAGAACTGTCAGAACAGGGAATAGAAATGCAGAAGATGAATTGGATAACTCAGACCCACCCAGCTGTACACTTGCAGTCTAGCAGGGACAACTGATTGGCACTCCTATTGAAGGAGGAAGAGAATGCCTTACAGAATATACCAGAAAATCTCTGGTCAACAGGAAAATCAGATGTAAAACTTATTTGTACAGCGGGACCAGTTACTATTACACCAAAGTCAGCATTTAGACTACAAAAGAGACAGTATCCCTTAAGAAAAGATGCAGAGGTACGAATCAAATCTATTATAGCAGCTTTACTTAAGGAAGGGGTGCTGGTGGAATCTCCTGATTCACTATGTAACACACCCTTATTTCCTGTTAAGAAAGCAAATGGAGAGTGGCGTATGGTCCAAGATTTACAAGCTGTAAATGATGCAGTAATGCCAGGGGCACCTACAGTGCCAGACCCACACACCCTGCTTAATGATTTAAAACCTCAACAAAAATATTTTTCTATGGTAGATATCAGCAATGCGTTCTTTTCGATACCGATACACCCTGACAGCCAGCGTTGGGTTTGCATTCACATTTCAGGGGAAAAGGTATACATATACGTGACTACCACAGGGGTATTGTGAAAGTCCAACAATATTCTCACAAGAAATGGCAAGCAACTTGGTGGGATTTACCCCACCAAGAGGTAGTCAGATTTTTCTTTATGTCAACGATATCCTGCTGGCGTCCCCCACCCAGCAAGATTGTAAAGAGAATACCATAGCGCTATTACAATTTTTAGCCACTGAAGGACATAAAGTAAACAATAATAAACTGCAGCTTTGGAAAAAAAACAAATTAAATACCTAGGGTATGTAATATCCAAGGAAGGTAGGACATTATATGAGGACAGAAAAATAGTGATTTTGCAAGCACCAAAACCCACTACTAAGATGGAAATGATGTTCTTCCTGGGTACGACTAATTTTTGTAGGAGTTGGATTCCAAACTATGCCTTGGAATCTGCACCGTTAACTAACCTGATTTATAGAAAGCCTATGGCAGCACAGGATTTATTACAATGGACACCAGAAGCAGAATCTACCTTCTGCAAACTGAAACAGTTAATAGCGTCCTCATTAGTTTTGGGATTACTAAACTATCATAAATGTTTTTTCCAAACTGTAGATTGTAAGCAAGGTTATATGACATCAGTGTTAACACAGCAGCATGGGGACAAGCAACGCCCTATTGCTTATTATTCATCACAACTGGACCCAGTGGCACAGTCTTTACCTCACTGTGCACAAGCAGTAGTTGCAGCTGCAATGGCAGTACAGGCTTCGGCCTCAGTAGTGTTGTTCCACCCTCTCACATTGAGAGTGCCTCATGCAGTCGCGATTATTTTACTACAAGAAAAGATAGCATATCTTTCCCCTGCTAGGCATCTTTCCTGTATGACTATATTGTTGAGCCAACCTCATATGACAATTGAACGATGTATGACTTTGAACCCTTCTACCTTGCTCCCAACCCCTGCAGATGGCACACCACACAGCTGCCTGCAGGTGATTGAGCAAAAGACACTGCCTAGAAAAGATCTTATGGATGTTCCCTTGGATGATGCCTAGGTGACATACTATGTGGACGGCTCATGCAAAAGGGGTCCTGCAGGACAGAACCTAGTAGGATATGCAGTAGTTTCTGACACAGACATTATAGAAGTGAAATCTTTACCACATAGTTTATCTGCACAGGCAGCAGAATTGATTGGCTTGACACGGGCATGTACCTTAGCAAAGGGTAAATGTGTGAACATTTTTACTGACAGCCAGTATGCTTTTTCTACTGTACATGTTTTTGCGCAACAGTGGAAAAATCGAGGAATGATAACATCTACTGGCAAACCAATCAATCATGCACAGTTTATTTTAGATCTTTTAGAATCTATTCAGTTACCTCAGAAAGTAGCTATTTGTAAATGCACAGCTCATACCAAGCAACAGGACAGGATTTCAAAAGGTAATGCGAGAGCTGATACAGCTGCAAAGCAGGCAGCTTCAGAAGTATTTCTTTTGAATGAGGAACTACAACCCTCTGAGATTTTAGACTTAGAAATGTTAAAGACAATGCAAACACTTACTACGCAAACTGAAAAACAAAGATGGGTAAAACGAGGAGCAATTCTCGAAAAGGGGCAGTACATCTCTAAAGAAGGAAAACTGATATTGCCGTCTAATTTGTTTAGATATGCAGCTTTGTTGAGCCATGGGCAGTGCCATGTCTCAAAGGGGGGATGGTACAGCTGGTGAACCAAGTGTTCACGACGTACGGATTTACAAACTACTCTAAAAAATTTTGTTCGTTATGCCACATCTGTAATAAACATCATGCACAAGGGGCATTGAAGCCCAAGCGAGGGAGTTTCCCTACACCACCATATCCATTTCATACTATCTGTATCTATTTCATAGAGTTGAATAAATGTGAAAATAAGAAGTATTGTCTTGTCATTGTAGATATGTTTTCCAGATGGGTGGAAGCCTTTCCGACTAAAAATCCAGATGCTACGATTGTGGCTAAAGTACTTGTTAAAGAAATCATCCCTAGAGTCGGCATTCCGGAAAGGATCTATAGTGACAATGGCACACACTTCGTAAATCAGACCATACAGCAGTTAAGTAGACTTTTTGGTATTTCTCTAAAAAATCATTGTGCGTATCACCCACAATCAGCAGGGCTAGTAGAGAGAGGCATAATGGGATTTTAAAGAGTAAGCTAAGAAAATTAATAACAGAAACGCAGTGAAACTGGGTGTACTGTTTACCCCTGGCACTGCTGTGCATGACAACTGTTCTGAATGCAAAAGGATTGACTCCTTTTGAAAAGCTCTTTGGAAGGGCTTACTGTATACCTAAGTGGAAATCTCTCATGCCCACAGACCAAGAAGCTGACAGTACATTAGCTGAGTATATGCGAAATTTGTTAAATTCTAAACATTTGTTGCAGTCAAATTCTGTTTCAGATAAAGAACGAACCAGACCGTCAGAAGTGGCAGTGCCCCCTGGAGCGTGGATCTGGCTGAAGATAGTTAAGAAGAAGAATTGGGCATCTCCGAAGTGTGAAGGTCTATATCAAGTGCTTTTGTCAACACCCACTGCAGTCAAAATTGCGGAGCGTGCCTCCTGGATCCACCTGATGCACTGTAAATTAGTTAAAAACTTTAAACTGGACAAAAATCTTGTTACATGCCAAGAGCAAAAATGATAGAGTCCAGAAGAAACAGGAATGCAGAACAACCCTTTCCTCAGAAGTATTGCATAATCATCCTGTTAATTGTATTAGTGACAATAATCTTTTTGTTGTGGCCTTTTCATTTCCCAGCCACACAGATTGAACTGAATAAATGTGAAGCGTTACTCATAAACTGGCATCCAAACTTTAACACTTACCAGGCAATTAAATATGTGTATACTGAGACTTTCAGTGTTTCGAATTGCTGGATTTGCACAGCTTTGCCGACAGCATACGGGGGGTTATTAATGACTACAGTCCCCCCTAGGGGTCAATGAGACCTGGGAGAACTTGATTTATGATACCTCAACCATTACAGCACAACATAGAATAGCATTGCACTTGTCTGTTCCTCAGAAGGGAACTGTGTGTTTTTATAAAAAATTATACTGTTCGGGTGGGTTGGAGCAATTGCAATGTGACTGTTCCTTATAAATGTTACACTAAAGGTAACAAAGTATATCTTTATTGTAATACAAATTATGATTCATTTCTTGGATTGATGCACAAAACACTTGAAGTAAAACAATTCTGTTCTTTATAAGCAGCTGTCTACAATTGATAGAAAAATGTTTCATGCAGGGCGAGTATATATTCAAAGCAAGGTTACTACTAAAGTAGAGGATTGTTATTTTGTGTGTGGTAGAAAGGCATGCAAATGGTTACTTGAGAATTGGTCTGGCAGTTATTTTTTGGGTTACCTGGTTCCGGCCATACGACACACTGCAGTTTGGCCTCATGGAAAAATTTGAAATGTCCGAGAAGTCGTCAAGAAACCTGTAAATCCAGTGGGACAAATCTATGCACGTTGGAAAGACCATCACTCTCTAGGCAAAGGACTGACACACATGGACTTGAGTGATAGCGTTATATCGTGGGCAGGCATATTACCAGCATATGGAGCAGTGAAATCGATCTGGGAGCTGAGAAAACTGTCAAAACTTCTCAAAGTAATGAGCAACACAACTTTTTCTGCTCTCGAATTGGTGACTGATGAACTGAATGCTATGAGAACTGTAGTGCTCCAAAACCGCATGGCTCTAAACTTCACCCTAGCGGCGAGAGGTGGTACATGCACTTTAATCCAAGAAGAATGCTGTTCTTATATTCCTGACCATAAACACAAGATAGACAATCATCTTGAGGTAATTCAGCAAGTGTCGGCCATGACCACACCAGGCCCAAACCCACTGACGGACTTTTTCCAGAAATGGTTTGGGGGGGTGGGATACCATCCTAATGAACATCCTGACTGCCATTTGTGTAGGTATGCTCCTACTGGGAGTATGTGTTTGTTGTGGTATCCCCTGCATGAAAAGACTGATTAAAGACCTTATAGACATTTCAGTTTCTGAAACCTTATATCAAAGTACTGAGTTTGAAGAACTGTTAAAAGACTAAAAATGCTTTCATAAGTTTAAACTGAATGACTCTCTTAACTGCAAATCCTGAGTGGAAGAAGTTAGGAGAAGAAAACAAACTGTTTATGCTTATTTTGAAAGTAGAAGAAAAGTATTAATGGGGGGAAATGTTAGAAAAATATGTATTAATGTGTGTATTAGCAATATGCTTAGTGCATTTACAGCTTGAAAAGGGTTAACACATTTATTCTATTTCATACTGCATAAATCTGTACAAACTGCAGTTGCTTTCTGACCTTGTACTGTTAGCTAAAATCTTGCTTGTGCCCTGGAAATTTACTGAGAAGCAAGTGATTTCTGCTTGCGTTAGGAAAATAATGAATAGAACAATACCACTTGTATGAAACTTAGACAAGAAGTTCCGCTGTGCCATGAGAAAATACACAGCTGTAGAAGTTACAGATAATTACTACAAAGCCTGCTTGAAAATATGAACTGCAGTCAGCATTTGCTTGTATCTGAATTAGAAAAGTACCTTGAAATGTAACACTGTACAATAGACGCTTGTAAACGGATTAATGGTCACCAAGACCAGGTTGTTTTTCTCAAAAGTTTCTCACAAATCTAGTCATGTCAGCGGAAAATCTGAGTAACATCTGCTGTAGAACAATACTGAAAGTTGTGTTTGATTATGTCAGCTTAGAAGGCCATGTCTTGTAAAATAGTATAAGAATGAACATACTTCCTGTTAGTAGTTAGACAAATCCTTGTATTTGCATGTTTTTGTCTCCTTGCGGCAAGTCAATTAAAAGTGCCTTAACTGAACCTTATGTGTATTGGTCTTTGAAGCTTTTTCCTTTGACACTAGGCTTGTAAAGGCTCCAAGGCCAGTAGGCTAGTACACACCTATGAACATATGTGTCAGCCTGCAGTCAATGAAAATAGGTACAGTAACCCTTAAAATGTGGGCACTTCCAGCCAAAACTCTGGACATCTAAACAGGCCATGACTCTTCCAGCTTCCAGTAGGAATGTGGAATAGTACTCAGAAACTTATTTGTAAAACAGAGTCACAACGATGATAGAAAATTATAAGTACATTATCAAAGAAACAGTGTAAGATCTGTAGACCTTAATGAACTGTATTGCAAAATTTTACTACACAAGATAATTTATTTTTAATCTAAAAAACAGAGTTGTAAGATTTGTATTCTTTCTTTAAATTATCAGTGCCACTAGTATATTAGTCATGTGGTTTGTTTTTTTATTTACTTGACAGTTTGAAAAGTCCTATATGATGAGATGGGATTCAGAAAATTGAGAGAAGGGGGTAAGCCTGGAAATAAGGACATACCTCCAAAAATAAGTATGTCATGCAGGGGTAAATCACCTTCTGAATACAGGCACATGATCCAAAAATATGAACAGTTGGGAGGTCTGCTGTATTACAGTACCCTAAGTTCCCCATTTCTACCAAACAAAAAAGCTAAAACTGGCAGAAAGGTATGTACATTAACTCTCTTCTAGAGTTACGTGTGACTAATAACTGCATGGTTTGCACAGATAAGGTGCATGCAAGAAACCTATGGTTGCACTATATGCATGAAGACTTGTAAACTGTAATAGTTTAGACAGAACCTTGGTTAGGGTATGCAGTCCAAAATGCAGTGCAGAGACTGAGGTCACCGATAACGTCATACTACAGAAAGTGTGATTAGCTATAGCTACAATGCCATATCACACTTTGGCACAAAGTACCTGTCCTGGCCTATTCTATACCAGCAGTATGGAAAGTAGATGCAAGCTGCTTATGTTTCACAAACTAGTCTTGCAAAAACATCTTCTGCAGTGGTATAATATTCAGTTTTGTTGTGGATTTTTAGACATTTTGAAACCTGAAAAGATGTAAAAGCAGGAAACAGTATGATTTACAGTTCACTTTTGGCTAGAGATCTGACAAAAGGAATAAAGTCTGATGAGTGTATTACACATTTGAAATTGACAAAGGAACAAGATAACAGAAGCAGAGCTGATAAGGAAAGCTATTTGTTCCATTTACCAGCATCAGTGATATGAAAAGGTGTGGAGGGCTTACTTTTCTTTCATACAAAGATTTGAGAATGACATCTTGGAAGGAAGATGGAAGGATGTTGTGTATTTTATCTGCAAAATCAAAGAATGTCAGTGCAGGATGGTTAATGTTTTGGTATGATTATGTGAACTAAATGACTCGAATCTGATGTAGGTGTTTGTGAAAATATGCTAACTGGTTAGATGGGATTGATACCAGCGATCTCCACCATGGCTCCAGGGATAAAATTTATATTCCTATATGCAGCTCTACAAAGTCTTCTAATTAGAATACTCCTAAACAAAGCAGTGATGCTCAATTAAAAAAAAAAAACAGGGATTAATCATAAATCTCAGAGATGTCATAATTCTATAAAAATAAATAACGTTTGAGTGATTTCAGTTTTTAGCAAATAGGTTTAGTCCTGACAGTCTGTTTTAGAGATGAGTCACAAGAAGAGACAGATACCCTTAAATAAATATGTTAATAAAAAGGCAGTCCTATAAACATTAACATATTCCTGTTTCCACCATCAAAATACAAATATATTCTTCTTTTTTAAGTTCCTTTTTATTTATTTTTTTTTTGGGGGGGGGGGTTCATTTTTGACTTTACTACAGCATTACAACATGGCAAACCTGTATAAGATTTCCAGTGAATTAATCAAATCTGTCATTAGTACCTAATGGAAAGTAAATAATCCCTGTGCTATTCCTGCACAGAGCAGATCGTGCCAGTACAGCACAGAGGCGCACCTTGCATATTCATGAAGGCGCGCTGCTGTATAACCTGCACAGGCATGATCCGTGAACAAACGCAGGGGGGGCATGTCTGAGCATTGCTCTCACAGTAAAAACACCCCCTGCACCCAGGAAGTGCCATACAACACTTTGAAAAGAAAACCAGTGTTCACTGACACTGTCAGCATGCCCCCAACTGAACATATATCTGCAGAATGTCCAGATCTGTGTCCTGGCAAAGAGCTGAGGCTCAAAGTCATTAAATAATGACAAACATATGAGTGTAAGACCCCCACATCCTCCAAATAAGTCATGCTAATGCAAAACCTATTAGTCAACTTCCCAAGTTTGTAAGAGCAGTATATTTAAAATCTGTCCTCTTTGCCCTCCCATCCTGTTGTATGCTGTAAGAAGTGGAGAGGTATGACTATTAGCTATGTGCACAACCCTAAACTAATAAAAATAAAACAAATAATATTTTTTTCCATCCCAACTAAAGTTTAAGCGTAGCTGAGCAGGTGTGCATGTCACACAGCTGTGTATAACATAGCTTAAACATCCGAAGGAGCTAAATAGAAATATACAGCCAAGCTACTCAAAGTGAAATAGCATAGGAGTGAGAGCTTTCGCTTAACATACAGGCATTCATGGTTTGAGCCACAAAGCAATCTATTCATTTTCATATGTGAAAACAGCACTAAAAGTATTTTTTTTTTATAAATAGGTAGTGAATAATATATATTTGTTAACCAGGGTAGTGTATCAGGTCCAAATGTGAGGTGACAGTGTAGTACAGATCTGAAACCCCCATATAAACACAAGTGTCCTATACAGTATAGCCACAAAAGAATATAATGTAATGAAAGCACATAAAGGGATGTTATGGAAAGGAAACATACATATCATAGGATGTCATTAAAAAGGAGTCAACCTGACAATCCTGATAGTCCATAAAATGAAAGCTGAACAACACTAAATTGTGCTCAGTTATGCTTAGCCAGAGTAAGCATTGCTTAAATTTGTATGCTTAGTAATAATTAGCATAGCTAAGCGGATTTGCACACTGGTAAGCCTCAAGATGCACCATGCAGCCCTCAAGCTGGCATAGCTGATCTCCAAACTCCCCTGATGATTATTTTAAAGAAATTAGCATCTACCCCCTTTAAGCAATACTTATCTGTGCTAAGCGGGTTTGCCCTCACTTAGCTTAGCTCAGCATATTCAAAATCGGCCAATCACGGCAAGGGGTGGGAATCCAGCCCTATTTAAATCTTGCTGGCAGGAATACAACCATAACCAGTTGTAGCCGATCACTGCAGGCGCTATGGCTGGTGTTGGTGAAAGTGTGCACTTTCAGGTGCAGTGTTAGGTCATTCAGGAGTCCAGGGACATGGTTGGACTCCTTGTAAAACACCATGAAGGGAGACTGCTGCAGGACCAGTACCAGGGCTCCCAATACAAAACAGAGGCCTGGGACCATCTCGCACATGACCTCACCAGTGCTACTGGTATCCCTTGGACTGATAAGCAGGTCTGGCACCATTATGCTGACCTGAAGCATAGGAAGAGTGATCTTTTGGACCAGTGGATCCAAGATGCTTGGGCACAGAATCTCCCATCAGTGTGCAAGTGTCAGTATCAATTATTGTGTAACAAAGTCCAGCCTAAGTATGAGATAGATAGGCATGCATAAATGTTTCTCTATCTCCTGTACAGCTGTAGACGAGAGGGCTGTGAACATGGACGCTCATACCAGCAGGCTACTAAGGCTGCATCGCAAGGCTGGTGAGTACAAATCTAGCTTGCAGTAGTCAGATCAAATAAATAGAAAGGCTTCCAGTAGTTAGAAACGTGTATTGTTTGTCCTGAATAAACGTGACATTAACATATTAATACTGACATACAGGATATATAGTGATAAAAGTGTCAGTACCTGTCAATAAAACTAAACCCCAGACTATTGTGTTTACTTTGCTATGTGGTAGTATGAATCTGAATGTGTACTGGTTCTGCACAAAACTATGGCTCTGAAAGCATTAATTAATTGAGGCTCATCTGACAAAGATTGTGGAGTTGTAAAACATATTAACTATAAGAAATGTTCCATGCACCAAGATCTTATCCCTGAATAGAAATGTTGTGTTAACCATTGTTTTTGATACTGTAATATGTGAAGGTATGAATACACAGTATAAGAACTATCTGCCATGCATGAATGTCAGAATTACAAAGCAGATTGTCCAAACAAGAGAGTATTATGCAGAAAACAGTCAAGAACAAAACAGTTCCCTAATAGCTCATTGTGATGAAACACAACCTTTTGCACAAGCAGGCATGGTTTGAATCCGGGACTAGTATTAAGCTGTATGCATAATCTCACCCAAGAATATGTGAATATGTTTAGAAACAGTCAGGTATTGTTAACAGAATTTTCTTCCACAGGTCTGCCAGGTAAGAAAAGGTATAAATGAGCTGTAAGAAACCTGTAATTATACACTATCTACAAACATACCACTGCCCAACCCAAGGCCATAGGTCGATGTAAAGTCAGGTAATACCTGGAAAGTAATGATTAGAGCAACGATCATTAAAGTTGTGAGCAACTGAAGCCTCTACAGTTGTTAATTGTCATTTCTCTCTCTCTCTCTCTCTCTCTCTCCCACTCTATCTGCACCAATAATTTAACACATAAATCAATGGGCATGTTTTTCACCAAACCTACTGTTGGGACATGTGTCCTGTTCTACAAATATCTGATTATTAATGTTCCTTGTTTAAATACTATCATTGTTGGCCTGTTGCTATCAATGTAACCTGCATGCCATTATAATGTCCACTGTGATTCCATATATGCATGTGTTCTGTTTGCTATGCAACTGCTGCAAATCTGTTGTTTTGGGTTAATGGGAACACACACGCATGCTGTTATAACTAATGCTGGAATGTGTTGTTCATGACTAACCAACATATGTCAACATCATAACACATCTGGGAAGGCCAATCCTAGCGGATCCACATGTCAAGCCTCAACTGTCCATGGACCGGGCCCCAACACATCTGGGACCCAACCTGGCACCTCCACATCCGCTGGTCCTGCACCAGCTTCAGGTGGAAATCCCCGCTGGGAGTGGGCGCAGATAGGACACCGTCACCCATCATCAGGTCTGGAGATTGGTGCATAGCGAGCTTCGAAAGGAGTTTGGAGATCAGCTATGCCAGCTTGAGGGCTGCATGGTGCATCTTGAGGGTCAGCCTGCCCCTCCTGCTCAGCCCCCGGCACAGGCACCTTTGGGGTCATGAAGGTGCAGTCATGACTGCCCATGGGTGGGGACCTCATTCCCACTGTATCCATTTGGGGGCTCATGGGCATCCAATTCCCATCTGCCATCCCCGTCCAAGGTGTTTACCCCCTACGTGTCACTGTCTGCTGTCTTGTCTGTCTTGTCTGTCTTCCTACCCAACATACCTCCCCAGATATACCTACTATCCTTCCCCAACATCCCTCTCTTACCTTATTAAAAAAAACTAAAAAGGGCAATCTGTTCCCACAAAAAAGTCACCCCATACATAGCTCCACATATCACACGTGTCTGTTGGATATATGTAATGTGGTTTAATTGTCTTAATGTGGTTTAATTGTCTTAACAACACATTACTGTTCTCACCCCTCTTTCAGGGGTTTGAGTGTCCAAATTCACCTCCAAATTCTGTACAAATGCACAGCTATTGCTGTATCGTAAATGGACAGCTTTGGACCTTCCCTACACCCATCCTGCATATCCCTAGCTATCTTTCATATTGTTTTTCTCTCAGCATGCCCCCTTTTCACCACTTTCCTATCATTCATTTTTTCTTTTATTTTAAAGAAATTAGCATGGGGGTAATCTGGAGTAAGCTTCAGTAAGCAACAGTAAGTGGCAGTAAGTGAGTTTGTATGATGCTAAGCGATGCCTGCACAGATTAAGCAGTTCCCCATTTAACCTTGTGTTGGCATCACTTACCATCGCACAAACCCGCTTACAACTGCTTAAAACTGCCTTAATCACCCTCTCTCCATCAGTTAATGTTCTGCCCAGCAACAAAATAATCAGTGCTGCCAAATCTTGGGCATAGGACCCCATACATCATAGTCAGAGCAATGTACCACTGTACTACCTGAGCTGTGATAATTAATGCTGTTTTTTTTAAATATATCATTCAGTTCAGGTATAGGATAGTAGGGAACAAACCCTGTGGAATCATTAATATTTAGTATATATAAATATACACATATAGATGTATATGGTGATAGATAAATATGAAAAAGTATAAACATCAGATATATGGGGTTATACATATAAAACAAATATGTATAGAATATATACATGTATATTGTTATATAAACATATGTATAGATATCAAAAAGGAATTATATATATATATATATATATATATATATATATATATATATATATATATATATATATATATATATATATATATATATATATATACTCATAACATGTAGAGGAGTCATACCCAGCAATATACCTCTACATCTCTTAGTGCAATAATTCTGAACAAAGGCTGTCAAAAATGGAGGGAAGAATGGTCCAAGAACAGGGACATAATGTACGTACTGCAGTTATAAATGTAGAATGTTGCTATAGTAACAGGGTTTGTGTCAGCATACATATTTAGAAGGATGTGAGTTCTCAAACTGAAATGTGTATCATCATTTACTGACAGAAATCCTCACATCATCTCAGTGATTTACCACAGAAATGAAAATAATGATTCTATGGAACAGAACATATATATGAGCAATAATCCTGGACAGTCTGAAACAATCTGCCCAGGTGAGAAGTATGTTCAGAACCCCTTAGTGCAACAAATCTGGGCCAAGCCTCACAAAGGGGTGGGGGCCTGTAAAGCCATGAAACCGGGAACATATCCCAAATACTGGAGTAGATAAGGTGACAGAGTTCATGCAGTAACACCTTCCTGTCTGTTGTACCATATATTGACTAGAATAGGCCAAGTCCAAAACCAATCTATTTCCCACTAGTTACTGACATAAATCTTCTCATCATCCTACTGATGTGTCAGACATACACAACACATATGGGGGTCAGGCAACAGTACATCTGATAAATATTGGGACATAACATCACAGTAGGGAAACTACATTGAGCTACTAGGCATGTCACCAAGTACTGTTTAAACTACAGGCAGACTGACACAACAAAACCCAATTTTGCTATGTTGGAATACACATGTAATTGCAAATATATCAGGCATTACCGGGATGTAACAACACTGACCAACAGACACCAGTGTGAAAGTGCATACACAGAACCAATCTCACCACATTCAAAGTGACATACTGGAGAGCCACAAGAACAGCATAGTATATGGACTGTGTGAACAAAATCATCAGTATATGTGCCACTCACACACTACCCCTATATATACTGGCCCAATTCACAGTGTAGTCTGACGCCTGACTGTGGTATGGGGCATGTGTCAGTCTGCTCCTAGAAACATATACAGCTGAAAGAGCACCAGAAGCTGGAGCAGCATGCAAAGTCAGACAGAAAAGGACCCTCAAACACTTACATCTACCCCCCCCCCTACACAGGTCAGATAACACATTCACAATACACTGCTATATAATCTTGACAGTCTGTCAACAATTGCCAGAAATACACAGTCTTCTCAACTGTATAGAGTCCCACAGAATGTCCAGGTGTTCTCCTCATATATACGGCCTTCTACACATAACATATCTGGCAGTCTGATACATCACTGGGATGATATCTGGAATTAAGTCGCTATATAATTATATAATATACCTATCTACCTCTTACAGCATGATATCTGGACAAAGCCTGACATACTTGGGGGCAGAGGCCCAAACACATGGGGCATTATTGACATATTGCTGTCATAAACTGAGAAAGTTGCTGGTGTAACATGGTTGTTGTAACATATCTGTTCTGAGGGATATGAAGTCAGAAACATGCATGGATGTTTCCATTTACTGACTGCAATCCTCAGAGTATGCTACTGAATTTCCAAGGCCAAAATATGTGTGAGTAACACACCAAATATAAGAGTCCAAATTTTGGCCAGTCTGCGGATAGCCTTACAGTTGAGAGTTATGTCAACCACATAACACTATCAGACTTATATTCATGCAGAGCAGCCATATCCACACAAACCCTGTCATACTAGCATTACTTCAACTGTATAACAGCAATACTTACATTCTGTCCCTATGTGTGGAACAGTCACCCCCAGTTTGTTGGGCTGTCTCCACAGTGTTTGTTGAAAGAGGTATTCCCAACTACACTTTGTGATGCTGTTTGGCACACACCTCCATGAAGTACTCCTCTCAGGCAAGGAAAAGGGGCAATGCCCACATGAAGTACTCAGTTATAGGAATGTGTTTCCATGCTATTGGGTATGGGAATGATACCACAGCTGTCCCACATGCAATTAGCAAGTGGGGACTCCAATTGGTGCACAGGCCATCAGCTACTCATGAACATTATCTACTAAAGGCAAGCTGCTGCCTATACAAAACAGATGTATATCCTACATCTGTCTCAGAGAGAGAGAGAGAGACACACACACACACACACACACACACACACACACACACACACACACACACACACACACACACACACACACACACGCACACACGCACGCACACACGCACACACACACACACACACACACACACACACCAAGACTGATGGATTATACCAAATGAACAAAATAACATGGCTATGTCAAACAATTAAGCATGTAATGGAATGTAGTACGGGGCATGTAAATGTGAAAAATAGGAAGTTCAAACAATATTATGTCTCAACAACACATGCTGCACTGATATATTGTTGAGCAGATCCTATGGCCATAGAAACTGTGTCTGTCTGCAGTGACATAGAACACAACTCAGGGCCCTGAGTCACCCCAGGAAAGATGGCTTACATATGACCACTACTGGAGTGTGTGTTGCACAATACTGACTGTGACACCGCTAGGCCACACCCAGTGCAAATCATACTATCAGTAGCTCTGCTATATCCACTTCTGACTTGTGCTTCTTTTTTCAGTGCCAATGTCTCCAACCCATATAACAATGCTGGTCTCACTACCCTCTTGAAGACGTACCCTATCACTCTTAATGGTAATTGTCTATCACAAGTCACACCTGACACTCTTACCCACCACCCGCATCCTACCCGTAGTCTCGTCTAAACCTCACCCCCACACTCACCATTACTCTGAACTGTTGTTCCCAAGTAATTAAACCTATCCACCTTTGAAAACTGTACTCCCTGCATCCTCACCATTCCTCCATCTTTCCTTCCATTCACACACATATATTCCATCTTAGTCCTGCTTACCACCATTCCTCCCTCTCTAGACCATACCTCCACCTCTCCAGGGTCTCCTCAACCTGTTCCCTACTCTCACTACAGACCACAATATCATCTGCAAACAGCACAGTCTAGGAGGACTCCTGTCTGATCATGTCTGTCAACTTGTCCATAACCACTGCAAATAAGAAAGGGCTCATAGCTGATCCCTGATGTACTCCCACCTCCACCTTAAACACAACTGTCACTCCCAATGCAGAACTTACTGCTGTCACACTAGCCTTGTACATATCCTGTAGCATTCTTACAGATTCCTCTGCCCCTCCTGACCACTTCATACAATGCCACAACTCCTTTCTAGGCATCCTGTTATATGCTGTCTCAAGTCCAAAAAGACACATTGCAGCTACTTCCAACCTTCTCTGTATGCCCCCATCAACACTCTCAGAGCAAACATCGCATCTGTACTGCTCTTTCCTGGCACGAAACCAGGCTGCTGATCAGTAATCCTCACCTCCCTTCCTAGACTAGCTTCTACCACCCTTTACCATTACCACATGCTGTAACTGATCAGTGTTATCCCTCTGTAATTACTACAGCTCTGCATACCAACTTTATTCTCATAATCAGTAACCAAACACATTTCATCCACTCCTTATGCATCCTCTCACTTTCCAAGATTACAGTAAACAATCAGGTTACAAAGACTACTGCCATTTGTCCTAAACACCTCCATGCTTCCACAGGTATGTCATCTAGATGAATAGCCTTTCCATTCTTAAACCTCTTCATAGTTATCCTTTCCTTGATAATCTGTTGCACATCCTGATTAACCATACCCACATCATCCAACCTTCTCACTCTCTCATTTTATTCATTCAACAGCCTATCAAAGTACTGTTTCCACCTGCTCGACACACTCTCCTCACTAGTGAATTCACTTCCACCATTATCCTTTCTCAGCCTTATCTGCTGCACATCCTTCCTAGCTACATGTCTCTGTCAAGTCAATTGGTACAGGTCCTATTCTCCAACCTTGGTGTCCGACCTTACATACAACCCTTCAGATACCCCATCCTCAGCCTTTGCCATAACTCTCTTTGCCATGCACCCCATCTCCCTATACACCTGTCTACTTTCTTCATCTGTCTGACAATCCCACTTTTCTTTGGTCACTCTCTTTCTCCATATACTCCCCTGTACTTCCTCATGCCACCACCAGGTCTCCTTGTCCTCCTTCCTCTGTGCAGATGTCACACCAAGCCCCATTCTACTCATCTCCCTTACTAGCTAGGATGTAGTTACCCAGATATTTGCTAACTCTTCATTGCCACCCACTGCCCATCTTAACTCTTCCCTGAACTTAAACTCACAATCACCATTTCTCAGTACCCACCATTTGAACCATGGTGCTGCCTCCACCCCCCCCCCTTGATCACCAACATCATCCCACAGACCAACCATCCATGCTGCCTAACTTTCTCCCTGTCACCACTTTACAGTTGCCAATCCCCTTCAAACAGGCTCACCTGCATAGGACATAATCCACCTGTGTGCATCTTCCTCAACTCTTGTATGTTAACCTATGCCCATCGGTCCTGTAAAATTACATATTCACCACACCCATGTCCAACCTCTGTTGAAAACTACACCACCATCTCACCTTCTGCATTCCTTTGCCTAACACCATACCTACACATCACTTCTGCATCCCCTCTGTCCCCTTCACCAACATGCCCATTGAAATCTGCTCCAATCACCACTCACTCACCCTTGGGTACACCTATCACCACTTCATCCAACCACACCAAAGTATGTCTGTCTCATCCTTCACAAATGCAATTAGCAGAACATATGCACTAACAACTGTCAGCATTACACCATCAATTCCCAGGCTCTTAAACATCACTCTACCTGACACTCTTATCACCTCCACAAACACTCTTGGCATAATGTTCCTTCAGGTTAACCCCTACACCATTTCCCCTCCCATACATACCATGATAGAACTATTTGTACCCAACTCCGATACACACAGCTGTACACCCCTTCCATCTAGTCTCTGGCACACACAATATATCCATCTTTCCTCTGTCCAGCATATCACCTAGTTCTGTCCTCATGCCAGTCATACTCACAACCTTAACTGTTCCTACCCTCACTACCACCCACCTAGCCTTTCACCTCTCTGCCTGCCATATAAACATCAGACATCCTCCAGGGTATGTCTGTGAATGCAAAGGCTTCTGCACTATAAAATGACATATGTGTGTTACAGCAATATGAAGAAAGTGTCACTAATTTTGTCCCATAGCCCACCATGTATGTGCGTTCTCCTACAGATGTCCTGCCCTAACAGGTTGACATGACTAACTGAGCAGCAAGACTGTCATTACAGTGTGCCATACTGACATAGAACAGAAATATATAGCAGGTATTTCCTGTGCATATGCGTGTATGGGTAGATGTACCTGGCTGCCTCATAACAACTGACATGGGATGCAAAACATCAGGTAAATAAGATGTACAATGTTGTACATGTGTGTAACCTTAGTTTCTGTGCATCCAACAGAGTTACACCTGTACGGCTACTGGTTGTGCCATTGCCCTGACACAGACATGGGTAGAATAATAAGCAATCATGCTGAAATTGTAGATGTGGCCAAATGTATTCTGACCCTGTGTCCATGCCTACTACAAACAAAGATATGACCATCCAAATAGCTGTATGGCCTCAGCAATACCTTACTTGTAAAATCTGTCTCCACCAAAGTAGAGAAAACCCATTTGCTGGACAGCAGCAATGCACAAAGTACATAATGTGATGCTATATTGGTTATACAGGGCAAAATAGGAGCAGGCACCACCTGGACAGCATGTCAACCTTTCTCTGAAAGAGCATAGTAGGTCACAGGTGGATTACTGTAAGGCTAACTATGAGTACAAATTGGACACATCCATTATGGGCAATCACAGGCCATCTTCACATATGTCTGCAGTCTCAGAGGTACCAACCCAACCCACCCTGTAGTGGTGGTCAATCATGGCACATACACATACACCATAGCTACAGCCAACCTGCTGCAGACAAGTTTAGGGCAAGCATCACCCCCCTGGATCACCATCAGTATAGGTGCATATGCACAGCACATGCCCCCCTCTGCTCATCATCATGGATCAGGTGAAAATTGCCTAATCAAAGTTAACAAAAGCAAGTCCCCTTGGGGCCTGATAACATTCCTGTCTGCATCCTACATCAACCCAGGCATATGCTTCCAGCTCCATTACACACTGTATGCAAGCAAAGCCTGAGCACCACTGACATCCCATCTGCAAGGAACACGGCCACTTTCATCCCTCTACACAAATGTGAAATGTGATGAATGGTGGTTTATGCAATGTACTGCCCCTCATTGGGGGAGAACATGACACATCCGGACCAGGAGTACAATGCATTTTCATACAGTGCTCCCAGTACAGGGTATGATGTGTTTGTAAGTGGTGGCTAATAATAGTCCATATGGATGTGCTGGCTCTGTAAAGAACTCTGGGTAATGTCTGAGGTCCTATGATGTGTTTCCCTGTGTATGTCTTCCAGGTGTCATGCAGCAGCAACTGCCTTACACCAATGCGGATACAGCAGATATCACAGAAGCTTTAGTCTTAAACTATGCCATCCTTTCTGGCCATAGCTGGCAAAATCTGCAGGAGTGGGCTGACCTGTTGGATGAGATCATTCACAGAGTGAATGTGTTGGGCCACCATGGACGCATATATGATCAGGTCAGGCATACAGTACCTGACCCGATACATTGTGCCCGGCAAAGGGCTGCTGCTGTAGTGAGGGACTGTACTGCTACTGGTGTGGGGGCCAGCCACACAGACCCCACTTAGGGCAACAGAGGAACTCCTTGCTAACCTTAGGGTATCCCTCACACAAACTCAAACATGGGAAACAGCAGTTATGAAGGTGGGTGGTACCCAGGCAACAGGCGAGGAGCATCCAGGTAAGGCCAAAGTGCACATCAATGTAATGAGGTAGTATTTAAACTGTATTCTACAGGATCTCTAGATGCATATGTCAGTGCAAAATGGATTATTGGGTGGTGTGTAGTAATGCACACACGTGCATATCTATGATGAAGGACAGCAAATTGTGTAATATCATAGTGTGTACTGTACCTGTGCAGAAAGTAGTGTTCATCTTGTACCAATGCCTAATGTGAATCTGCTGACAATTCCTCTCCCTCACAACTACATAGGTCACTCTGGTCTGCACATGGGACAGCAGCCTGAACCCAGTAAGTATGGGGTTTCCCTGTTGTGGCTCACCAGTACCCCAGGCATGCTAAAGTTAATGCATGTGACCATGCATATAACTGTTACACTCAGCCATTTGGCAATATCTGCATGTTCACCTGTGGTGGTGTTTACTGCATTGCATCACGGTGGTCATGCCAGGGGCCTATTTGCAGGAGATGTCACACATCTGTAGCATACCTCATAACCTGTTATTGCAGGACACCTGGACAAAGGGTGACAAACTGGGAGGGGGGCAAAAGCCCAAAATCAGGGTCATATTGTAGAAATTATTGATATACAGTGCATATACATGGTGTAAACACCTGTTAGAAAGCCAGGTATGTGTGATATACAAAAATGAGAGCACAATAGACAAGTTCAAAATACTGCCAACCTTTCATGTGACCTATAACCTGTACAATTCAGTTGTAAAGCAAGCAAATCTGTTAGGGGAACAATAATGACATTTAACAATAGTACAACAACCTAGATGCATATGTGTGCACAGGCTGAAGCTAGTACTGTGAAGCAGCTTTCGATATAACTACAGCAGTATATCTTACTGGGTAGACAACAGCCATCAATTACAGAGACTCTTTGATTAACAACAACTAATGATCAGCTGTCCTACCAGGATTATCCTAACATATACCCAGTTGCCTGCTACAGCAATAGCCATGGTTCACATAGTGCTGACAAAGCTGCTAAGGAGCCACATGATTGAGATGTATCAGTCTGGAAAAGGGTACCAAAACATTTCCACAGCATTGCACATACCGTGGAACATAGTGCAGACAGTCATCCAAACATGGAGAAAATATGGGGCTACAGTGACATTGCAAAGGAGTGGACATCCCACCAAATTCTATGAGAATACAAGACCAAAACTGGCAAGGGAGGCTACCAGGAGGCCTACGGCAACAGTGAAGGAGTAGCAGGACTCTCCAGCAAGTACTGGGTGTGTACTACATGTCACAACAATCTTCCATGATCTCCATATGTCCTGCCTATAGGGTAGGATTGGAAGATGGCAGAAGTTCCTCACACCAAACAATATCCAGGCCTGATGAAAGTCTGAAAACAATACATCAGGTCGGCAAAAAGCAAGAGGGAAAATGTGTTATGGTAAAATGGGACCACGGTTGAATTCTTTGGCCAGAATTCTGACAGGTGTGTTTGGCACAATATCATCACTGCACATCACCACAACAACACCTACCAATGCAGAAGCATAGTGATGGCAGTGTCCTCCTTTTGGGTTGCTGTTCACAAGCTGGAAATGGGGCTGTAGCCAAGTTAGAGGGGATTATGAATAGTTCCAAACATTGGTCCCTTGTGGCTTCAAAATGTTCTGGTGTCTGCCACATAGCTGTGGATGATGAGGAATTCCACCTTTCCACACAACAATGGCCCAAACTATACATCCAAATCAGCAAAAGGATGGCTTCACTAGAACACATGCAATGTTTTGCACTGGCTGAGTCAAAGACCATACCCATGTCCAATAGGATATATGCAGGGCAACCTAAAGAGGGCAGCGCACAGGGGATGCCCTTGCAATCTAACATAGTTGGAGGTGTTTTGCAAGGGAGAGTGTGCAAACATTGCCAAGTCAAGACATGCCATGTTGATAGACACCTTCCCAAGAGGACTGGATGCTGTGATTAAATCAAAAGTTGTTTTAACAGAGTATCACTTTAAGGGTGTGTACACTCATGCAACCAGCCTATTGTACCTATTTCAGTTACGAGATGTTACCTGCAACTGATGTGTATGTTCTTCAGTTGGATTGCACAGATTATGTGTCATATGAAATGATGCCAATGTTATGACCTGATTTCTGAGGTCTGGTCTGATGTGATATATCACAACAACTGAGCATGTTAACAGGTGTGTGTACACTTAGTATATACTCTGTATGTTTGGGAAGTTGTCTGAGTAACTGGCTTTGTTTTAAAATACATGTACTGCAGGTTATGCATTCTGCACCTCAATTAAGACATTACTTAGTGGCACCAATCCACAAGTCAACTCAGTAATGTATCAGACAAACAAAGGTGTTATGAGGAACTAACCAAATGTATGAGCCACGCATGTATACATTCAGCAAAACCCTGTGCAGTTGAAGGTATGTTCTGTAGGAGTTACCACAGCTCTATACAGGTGAACAGCAATAGTTTACATGGGTGCAGTGTGTGCTAGGTGAAGGGCCATCACCAACTAACAACACTCTCATATCTCAGAGGTGTATATTAGTAGTAATGGTAATTAGAAAGCGCTGCACTGCATGATGCTGAGGGTCCATCCAGAGAGTGTATGTTATTGTCTGACTGTGTGTCATGAATGCCCCCAGTCAGCTAATGTGAGGTCTGTGTATTGCCTTTGAGGCACCTCACGTGTGTGTGTGTGTGTGTGTGTGTGTGTGTGTGTGTGTGTGTGTGTGTGTGTGTGTGTGTGTGTGTACCAGCAAACCTTATAGTGCCAGTAGTGATTTACATATGTTAATTTTACCTCACAGGTGGACATGGTGGCTGCAGTCCCTTCTGCTCTGATACTGATGTCAGTGTCTCTGAAGAATCTGACCATGATGATACTCATATTGTGGCACAGGTGGAGTTGTCAGGGGGTGATACTGTGCCATCAGTTAGCATTCCACTATTGTCAACCCCATCCCCACACACAGTCACAAGGCACACACATAGCCCATCACCAGTGGCCATAGATAATGGACAGTTGGCAGGTGGTGGCATGGAACAGGCTACTGTGGTGACTATGGCAAGTGAGGGTGCAGGCACTAGTCATATCCAGAGTGCTGGTGAGGTCCCACACAGGCAGATGGGCAGGGGTGCTCATTGGAGAATTGCAGCCCATCATGCCCCTGTTGCAAGTGCCATGGCAGCTGTCACCAGATGCATGTTTCAGGCTGTCATGGGAGCACAGACATGTAATGAATGTAATACCAGACATATACGCAGGGTAGTGGATGGGCACATCCCTTGCGTCCTTGACAATATGAACTCACTGCAGCCATGTGTGAGCATACTGGGGTCATGGATCGATGATGGGGGAGACCTTGGCACTCCTTGACTGTGGAGTATTAGTGCTTGAGTGTTTGGCAGACACTGGCCAGCAGCCATGTGACTGTAGGGCAGCACCACAATAAGCTGACAGTCTACATGGCCATACACCATCACATTCTCATGCTGGTAGTACCACCAGCACTACTGAAGGGCATGTGCTGTCCACGCCATGATGCAGTGGGCCATGGGCACATGATCTTGGCTGGTCCCAACAGGGACATGGATCCAGCAAGCAGCAGTCACCAGCATGGAGTAGTACTGCATCTGGACTCAGCCCTGGTGGTGCCGGTGATACCCTTGGCAGGCCCATTTCCCGTGTCCATGGCCAGAGATGGTGAATTGTACACCCTGCTATGTACGGCCCACAGCTGTCCAAAATACACCTGTGTAGGGCACCCACATGGCATGACTGTGTACAAACAGACACACATCACCATCAGAAAAGTCACCTCCATATACACACACACACACACACACACACACACACACACAGGATCACAGTTGCCAGTGTTGTGTTTGGAACCCCTACTCATCAAGTTGTGGTACCGCGTCTATATCATATTATCATACGATGTAAATAGTGAACGCTATTTCATCATACCGATAATATCAAAACAACAAAATATCGAACAAACGGAACAGCAATTTTTTTCCAGGGAAAAGAATTTGCTGCTCCATAAAAAAAAAATAAACTTAAACTCAAATTTAATTGGTGGGGGTGTAGCCTCCACACCCCCCTACTTAAATATATCAACTCCAAGATTGCACCATAGTGGAGGAAATGGCAAAGTCCCAAAGACAGCCCACCAAATTTTTTCCCTGGGAAAAAATTTGATGTTCCATGACTTTGCTATTTTGCCATTTCGACAGTATTGGATTGACTAAATAGCATTTGCTATTTAGTCCATTCGATAGCATCATATAGACCCATGGTAACACACTATAATGTGGTTATTGCAGGTGGCACAGGACTACTAGTGTGATGAGTGTTACAAGGTACCTGTAAGGTGAATAACATCACATGGCCTTGTGATGTATGGCAATGGTGGCTGTACTAGGTGTAAGAGCACTAATAATAGTGTTGCATACAAGTCTGCACGCTCACAACCACTGCTATACACACCAATGCATGTGTGCACATGCACACACACACACACACACACACACACACACACACACACACACACACACACACACACTTGCCAGGACTCATATTAGAGTCCCTAGCTATGTGGTTATTGCTATTAATGTTATGAGTTACCACACACACCACAGAGCTTATAGGTTGTGGAGTGTCCCAAGGTACCTATATAGTGAATAACATCTGCAGCACTTGTAAGGTATGGCAATGGTAGTTGTACTGGGTGAGACAGCCCACCAACTACTTTCACCCATGTTTCCACACTCACAAACACTTTCAAGCATACTAATGCACACATGCACATTTGACAGTACTGAGATCCATAGGTTCAAAGAGTCATATGTGTGTACATGGCAAATGTCCATGATGGCCATGAAGGCTTTACAAGGCTAGCCCATGGGAATACACTGGCATCATGCCACCTGACAATACTCCCCAATGTGTCTACTGAGTATAGTCACTGGAGTGATCCCCAAGGTGGGTATTTGATTCCCCATCTACTCCTCCTGATTTCTCCTCAGGAGGGCCAGTGATGTTCTCGGCTTGACATGTATGTGGCATATATTCCATGGAATGGCCATTCTCTGGGTCATGAACCTGTCCCTCCAGCATGTCTTGTTGATTGTGAGGATGGGGTTGAGGTATCTGGGGCATGTTGTGTGGACAGATTGGTTTCCTCGGATGTAGCATTCCTGACAGGTTTGGGTCAGACATGGCTGTGTATGTCAGGCAGAGATCGCACCTAAATAACCAATATGAGACAGAGATTCATTGTAGTTGTTGGAGTCTGTCCATGTGGGGCAAGTGTGTCGTACCTAAGATCCTCTTTGTGAGGTACTTTTGCAGCCTCTCTTGTTGTTGCTGCTTTCAAGTGTGGTACATGGCAAATGGGCTATAGTACACATTGACTGGCCTACTGAGGGGAGTGTACAGAGAAACACTGTCTTTTTACTTCTCAGACTCAATATCCTGAGTAAGGAGAAGTGACACATGGAAGGACTTTCAGAAGACAGTGTCACTGTTGTGGTCACCATAGAGCTCACCACTATACCAACATCAGTGTTCAGTGGGCTACTATCGATATATTACTTTATGGGAACCATGTTGTACCCAAAGGGGATGGCGGCACATCATCTGGCATTGAGCTTATGTCCAGGGTTCTGACAACAGTCATAGGTCTCAGAGAGGCCTTTGTGAAGGATGTCAACCTCACATGGTGGGGTAATAATACCACCCACCTTGTAGTTATCTGTAAACATTGTCAGCCCTAGAGCCTTTGTATTTTGTTGTTCCTCAGAAGTTTGGATCCGAAACATGAGGGAACCCAGGTCCACAATCTGTGATACTCCACTCATGACTGTTCAGCAGTCCATACTTTCACACTGTGGGTTCTATCTGTGAGCTGGTCTGCAGGCCACCTACTAATGAAGGGTTGTCTGCCTACCTGAGTGTGTTTGTGCATGATTTTTGAATGGGGAATGATATCCAAGGATTAGATGAGCAGCCTATGTTGCTATCTATTCCATACTGTCACATAGTTATTGCATATGGTACAATACCTATAGGGCTGCAGAGTGTCTTACAGGTCCCTCTACAGTGGATGACAACTATGGGCCTTGTAATGTGGACACACGGACATGTACTGGGTGGGCAACAACAAAAAGTAGCAAAACCCACCCCCCCCCAATGGATATGGTTCTCACAGAAACACAACAACCCCCCACAGACAGGATACTGTTTACACATGCACATCATTGCCTGGACTGAAATTAGAACCCCTACCTATCAATTTATTGCTACTACAGTGTTAATGCATTTATTGAACATGCCACAGAGCTTATAGGGTGAAGGTTGTCCAAAGGTACTTCTAAGGTAAGGAGCATCACCAGCCCTTGTAAAGTATGGCAATGGGTGATGTACTGGGTGAGAGAGGCCACAAAATACGTTAAACTATACATATACGCACTTACAAAACACACATTTTCCAGAAATAGGATTAGAACTCCTACTTAACTAGTTATTTGTGCTATAGTGTTACGCAGTTATTATATGTGCCACAGAGCTTATGGGGCTGAAGCTTGATGAAAGGGACTTCTAAGGTGACTGATATCTCCAGGACTGCTAAAGTAGGGAAAGGAGAAGTGTACTGGGTTTGAATGGACCCAAAAGCTTTAACTTATAAACACGCACGCACTTTTTTATATTTGCCAGATCTGAGATTAGAACTCCCACCTAACTAGTTATTTGTACTATAGTGTTACTCAGTTATCGCACATGCTACAGAGCTTATGTGGATGAGCCCTGACGAAAGGGACGTCTATGGCGACAGACAGCTTCAGGACTCCAAAGTAGGGCAATGGGAAGTGCACTAGGTGGGGAAAGCCTGTTCTTACTTAGATCCTACTGACATTTCTCTAAGTGTATGAGCATGTCCAGTGTGACCTTCTCTAGTAAATGTGGGACTCCATTTTGGGGAAAGTTGTGCTCCAGTCCTGTTTGTTTTGCACTACAGCCATACCTCTCAACCTGTTGATGCAGGATATCTGGTGATAGCCTATCAAAATGGGGAGACAATGCAATGAGCCATACAGTGATTGTGACTATTTCTCCCAGTAATGTGAGGGTTTCTAGGGTTACAGGGCTTGTTTTAGTAGACATCTGACATATATGACATTTGACACTGTCATGTATTGTTTCAGTACCTCGTGACATACCTCCTCAGATCATCACAGTGATTTACCAGAGGAATACAGGATGGATGATACACACACAAAAATTATTGGCCAAATGCTATGCATTTTTGTACAATCCAGCCTGTTGAGAAGTGTGCCTATGAGAAATTCACTGCTGGAGCTGTAGAAATGGTCCAGCACCTTGGTGATATATTACAATGGTGGAATCTATGTGCATTTCTGTTTTGGCCTGGTCTGATTTCCAGTCCACAGTTGGGTAATATAAATCAGACAGGATCATGGTGACAGGTAGACTCCAGATAAATTTGTAGGGGATAAGCTATGTGAGGGGGTGTCCTGAGTCAGATATGTTTGCCTATAGCTACCAATATTCTTAAAGGTTGACTGCACTTGGAGGGTCTTGTGTGCGTCAGACTGTTTGACCAGCTAAGAGGTGTGGGTGTGTCTCACATATATGTATGCCCCCCCCTCATTTTGCTTGGATGGCCACATTTTGGGGTCAGGATGTTGCATAGGATGAGTGATCAGAGAAGGGTGTGCTACTCCCCATGTCTATGGGCCAGGGTTCTGTGGGTGCAGACATGTCACCATCTTCCAGGGTTAGGACTGCCTGCAATGAGCACCTTCCCATGTTTAGACTCCTAGTCCTGCCTGTCAGCTGTACAGAGTATCACAGAATGTCCACATTCATGACTCATATATCTGGTTGGTTACCCAAATGAGTGTGGATTTCAAGGAAAAATGTTTTGCAAGTCACTCAGGATTGAAGTCAGATATTACTGACAGTTGACATTGCAGTTTCAGACTTCATACCCATCAGACATTTCATGCCACTACAATCACTCCATTAACTTTCTAACATTATTAGAGCAGTATTTCAAAGTTGTCCTTCTCTTTGGACCTTTTTCACACCATTATTCATGGCTTTGTCCAGATTTTTGGCTTTCTAACATTGGTTTTCTCCTATCAGTTTGCAGAATGGCCTTTATTTGCATTTTGTAGACTGTGTTACTTTTGTGTTATGGACCCCATGATACTCACTAACAGGGCACTGTATGTGAGGCATGGGCATTTGCCACAAGCCTGTAGACCAGGTGTGGCAGATGAAGGCCATCTGTAGCAAGGCAGTGCATTCTGATGATCATATGTTCCCAGGCTGCCAGCAGTGGGCAACCCTGGGATGGCACCAGTACGTTGACTGTGGGTGTTACTGACAATTGCTTTATGTTTGTGTTGAGCCATCACTCTAGTTAACGGCTGGATGCTGCTAAAGGCTAGGGGCATGTTGCTGCATTTCTATGGGACTATGGGGGGGGGTGACACATCTGTACACAATACACATTTGCAGAGACTATGCTGATATTTGCTTAACATTTTGGTCCCATTTAGCATAGTGGTGTGCCCTGTCTTTGAGACTACAGGCATAACAGTATTAATCACAGGTCAGATTCTTCTGGCATAAACATTTGTAGTTTCAGACTTCTTATCTTTCAGAGCCATACTGCCACTGACAGACCTGCTGTGATATCACTGTGTAAGGGTCTATAGGTAGGGGATTTCATGGATGTCACCATGTGGGGGCCTTTTCCAGATATTTCTGTATGGTTTTCTACAGCTGATCTGCTGGTTGAGACTGGGGGGTGGGTATGGGACCCCCACTTTGACATCCATGCATGTGACTTATGACCCCACCCCCAGTTATTTGGCTCACCACATATACTGTAGTGGTATTTGTCAACTAGGGTGGTACTGCATAATGTGGGTAGGCCATTACTGAGAACATATTTCCTGTTGTCCCACAGAGCTGTCAGTTGTCTGCTGCTTTCCCATTAAGCCACCCCCATTCCCTTGCATGCTTGAATCAATACCATAGATATGCTATCAGAAAATTCTACTCCATTCATTTATTGTTAAGGAGACTGACTTACCTTGTGCCTGAGGCTGTTGTGAGGATGTTGCTTGAGGCCTGACTATGTCGGATGCACGCAGTACACTGCCTATACATGGTAAGGTATAGGCGGTGTGATGTTTGACATCCATTTTACTGTGTGTGCAAGTCAAAGAGAGAGATCAGTCCCTGGAGCCCTAAAGTGTCAGTGTATGTGCTATCCATTGCCTCTTTGCCAAGGACAGGTCATACTGGGCACGCCTCCATCTCTCTACAGGGGCAGGTTCAGGATGTTCCTCCGAGTCCTTCTGTGCCTGTGGAGACCTTGGCAATGGTGGGGGGCTGTGTGGCTCTTCCCCGTTTTGTTCCTGCTGCAGCTGATTCCACAGGATCATATTGTGTAGCATGTCACATACTATGAACATGTATGCACATGTGGCTGGAGAGTACTGCAATGTCAAGGCAGTGGAACCGTGACTTGAGCATCCCAAACACATGCTCTATAATGCTCCTGGCTTGTGCATGTGCCTCATTATGGCGTTCTTGTGTGTATGTGTGTGTATTTCTAATGGGTGTCATCAAGCACGGCTCCAGTGCGTTGTCAGCATCCCCCACTAGACGGTCATATTGGATGTCCCCACTTCCAAATGCCTGGTACAGCTGTGATGAATGCCAGATGTGGAAGTTGTGAGAGCTTCCAGGGCTGCAAGCACACACATTTATGATAATGCCCTGGGGATCGCACATGACCTGGCAGTTGATGGAGTGGAACCCATTGCAGTTTAGGTAGACCCTATCCTGGTCACCGGGTGGTGCTTTTATGTGGATATGCATGCAGTCTATGGCACCCAGTACCTCTGGGTATTCTGCTTCATGGTGGAAGAGATGCATATTGCTGGTCCTCTCCTCACGGGTGCTGGGGAAGCAAATGTGCTCAGCGGCATGTGGTCACAGGGCATCCAGGAACTGGTGGAGTATCCTGGATGCAGATGCATATGAGATCCTCCTGATATCCTCAGTTGGTCTTTGGAAAGTACCTGTAGCTATTATTCTTAAGGCTACACATACCTTGGTGTCCACTTGGATGGGTTCCCACCTGTTGGTTCTGGGTCTGAGGTGAGGCCAGTACAGCTCAACAAGTTGCTGAAGTATGTCCCTGTCTACCCTGTAGCACTTTACTATCTCCAGATCATGTAGCCCCTGGTAGGTTACTCTGGGTCTGAATACTCTTCTCCTCCTTCTCAGTCTGAGTTGGTTGGCAGCATTATCCTCCTCACCACCCTCAGTCTTTAGTATATACTGATAGAACAAAACAACAGCAGCTCCTAACATGTTCTGCTAGTTTTGTCAGTTTAAAATTCCCCCAAATGTGTATACCAATGGTGTAGAGCTTGTGGGAAAAAAACAGACTGAAAGGTGTTTACATAGTTTATAGTAGTGTGCTGGGCTGCTGTCTGTGTAATTGGCTGATTCTGATACATTCAACCTGCCAGTTATGGTAGTTCTCCTTGACCGCCTTCCTTCTGCTGTTTCCCCTTCCCTTTTCCACCCCATTTAAGCCTCAATGCACATTGTGCATACCCAGTACTCAATTGTAAACAGTTCTGTTATTTCCTGTTTTTTTTTAGGCCCGGTGTGCACTGCACAGACCTGTTTAGCTAAAGTAAACACTTTTAAGCAGAACTGGCCCTCCCCTGGAGATGAACATGCTCTTCATTTCATGGAATAAGTTAATACAGCCTTAAGTCACACATCTTTGCTTAGCTGTGTTTAGCTAAGCACAAACCTGGGCAACGGAGCTTCAATGTGCTTACAGCAAGCATGACACACCCCGCTTTCATGTTAGCTGCTCCTCCTGCCTACACTCTCCTGTTCTGGTGCCTACATGGTTAGGTGCATTGTGTGGACTTAGAATATTTTAGAATATTTTGTGAGTCAGTAAATTTCCCCTCATTTGCATACCATACTGCCTTATTGCATAGTTACTGCTCTGACACAGAGCCTTTCCCCTTGACAGCCAGGGTTCCCTGGTAATGTTTTGATTCTGCATGCCATTGACTATAATGGCAAAATGCAGATTTCCCCCTAAAATTGAGTTTTTACATTTTTTTTTTATTTTCGGCATGATCCAGTTTGCGTGCCACAGCCCTGTGCTTAAAAGGCCGAGATTGGCCAAAAAAAGTTTTGATTTTTTTATTAATTTAAACATTTTCCCATGCCAATGGCCATATATTTGGCCACTGACATGCCTAAAGTTTATAATACATGCTTTTATTTGAGCTGTCATGCCTGCATTTTGCTATTTGCAGAAATGTGCTCAGTTAGTAACTGAACACATTTCTGCAACTAGCACTGTTCCTGCGTAGATGCTTGCCTGCTTCCTGAATCACTAATTCACCTCATTTGCGTGATTTTCACCAGCAAATGAGGTAATTAGCATTCTACTTGGTTTTCTGTGCAGGAACAGTGTTGGCAGGCTTGTGCACGTCAAATCAGCTGTTTGCTAAATCACTCGGAGGCCATATTCCATGCAGGAGCGGCTACACTGTTCCTGAATGGAATATAAAGTTTAATGAATCCTGGGGAATGTTTCTCCAGCATTTTTCTTCAAAGTAAATAAGACAGTTCTTTTCCTAGCAGCTTACTGCATTTATAATCATCTGTGTCCTATTTTTGTCCTCAGTGCTTATACCTGGCTATCCACAAGTCAAAGTATTGATACCTTTTGAATGAGTAATTGTCATTGGTTACACCATTATTAAGTAATATCTTAACCACAATGTGAGATTAGACAGAAAAGGAGTCTATGATTATGTTTCTTGCTGATAAGTCTGAAGTTAAATTAAATGATTCAAAATGATATTTAAAATAAGCAAGAATGAGTTTCAAAGATACTTATTGTATTCACATGACAAATCTCACATTAACATTTTAAATGTCTTCATAATAGTATTTCTATACATGATAAGAACACCTACAGAAACTGAACCATTTTAAAGAGAGAACATCACTGAATCAAGTTTGAACCTAAGATCCTGTGTAACTGAATAGTTCCATTTAAAATGCCAAACTTAAAAGGTGCAAATCAAGCATATGGGACACTCCTACACTCAACATGTATCATTACGTATTTAACATTTTACGGTTCAAATAACAAGATGCAAATGTAGAATAAAATATATCTAAGAAAATGCTGATGAATCTTTGAAATCAGTTTTGTTATTCACCATAGAAGAAAAATACTATGGTTAAAATGTATAGAAAAGTATGATGTACTTACACATCCATACTGTTAGAGGATGACAATGCACAAAATGCTGGAAATCTAATCAGAGCTATAGCTGACAAGGGATAGTGTCTGCAAACTGAGTTAATGGCAGCATAAGAAAACAGAGGCATGTCAATAACATGCCTCTTTACTCATCCCTCATCAGGCCCATAATTGAGTACAATGCCCCTTTTGGGATGTACCTTACCAGACACCTGCAGCAACTGGAAAGACCCCAAAAGTACCTCACCAAGAGGATCAAAGGGCTCAAACAGATGCCATATGCTGCCCGGTTAAAGAAACTCCAGCTCTACTCAGTGGCATACCGCCTGCTCAGAGGCGATCTGTGCCTGACGTATAAAGCCATGTCCAACCCGGAATTAATGGACATGCTGCACCTCAGAAAATCCAAATCCCATCAAGCTACCCGCTCGAGAGACTTGAACCTCAGCATTGAAATAAATAGGACATGCTGGAGGGACAGATTCATAACCCAGAGGCTCCCTTCACTCTGGAATAAAATCCCAGTCCAGGTTAGGAAGAGTCCCTCATTGACTCTCTTCAATAGGAATCTTGATGAGTGGATGGGAGATAGTAGGTTTACCCCGGGTATCACTTCTGTGTCACTGTTAGACAGAGGCACAGTATACTAACCTCGAAAAAGGGCATAGCAAAATTAATTTAAAATGGGTGGCGAAAGACAAACACACTCTGGCTAGGCTTATAAATGCCCTAGGGCAGATAGCCTAGTATGAACCTATGAACCTATGAACCTATGAACAGCAGTATATGGCAACATACACCATGAGCAGTTCTACAGCAGCTTGTATGAGAACATGATGGCAGTGGCAGCTAAGCAGAACCTGCAGAAGGATGACACAGTGGGAAGAAATTAACATGCATATGTTCTAGAAATACAATCATAGCTGTACAATAAACCAGTATATACACACCATAGGTCACAAATGATGTTTCAACCTTCTGTAGAACCCAGTCATTTCAAGCAATGCTCCTCCACATCTAAAAAAACAATGCATGTACTGTTTCCTATGCATGTACAGCACTGTGCATTGCAGAAAAGAATGGTAGCACGTACATCTCTTTGTCAGTCTCTTGAATCTCTACCAGCGATTGTCAGAGCAAATTAGGGTAATGCCAGCTCAAATCATATCAGTGATGGCAGCACTAACCTCAGCCGGGGAGATGTTTGTACTAGGCTTACACCTCCTTCGAAGGACCATCATACTGTCACAGGAGACTCTCTTTGATGTCTCTGCAGAGACATAGCTGTCTCATTTGTCATCTGGTGCCACTCTGGTCCCCTCAACACTAGGGTGATGAGTAAAAAAATAAAGTCCATTCTCCAATCTGGTACTCCATCCCTCCTAAGGAGGAGAGCTAGATGCAAATGGTCTCCCACTATGCTGCATTCCCCAGTCTTTACTTGAGGAACAAAGAACTAAAAAACAAGGATCTGCCAATCACATCTCTTGACACCGTGCACCCATTACAGTTATCCTATCTTCCCCACATTAGCTATACTTCCATGTCTTTCTGAGGGAATAACTGGAAAATTCATCTCTCACTGTAACACCATGCTGGATTTATTCAATTCATAATTGCTGAAGCTGTTTTGGACAGGTTTTAGGCCCACTCTAAGAGCAATATGCTATGTGGGAGGTTGGCATAATGGTTAATGTGTTTACCTTACAGACACAAAGTGCATGGCTTGATTCTCACATGGGGTAATTGTCTAGGCTTAAAATGGCCCACAGGATCACTTAGCCAAGTACTAATTTATAAACCTGTACCTACAGATGCATGTTTGTCAGTCATGTAGCATAGTACTGCACCATGGCATTATGCATGGACACATGCCAGATACATCATGCCCACAATGATGTGCAAAGATCATAGGTTCATATGTAGGTACTAGGCTATTGGCCCTAGGACCTATATAAGCCTAGCCAAATGGTACCCTGGCTTTTGTCAATTAAGAAAATTATTTTCCTGTGTCCCTGTCAAGCAGTGTCACAGAAGTGATCCCAGAGGTGAATTTCCTATCTCCTATCCAATCATCAAGATTTTTCTTGAAGAGTGCTAATGAGGAGCTTTGCTTGACATATATAGGTAGTTTTTTCCAGAGTATGGGAAGTCTCTGGGACAGGAATCTATCCTTCCAGCATGTTCTGTTTATTGTGGTGACAAGGTTTAGGTTCCTAGAGCATGTAGATCGGAGGGATTGGGATTTCTTTAAGTGGAGCATGTTCAACAGCTCTGGGTTTGAAATAGCTTTGTATGTTAGGCAGAGATCACCTCTGAGTAAGTGATATGCAACAGAGTAAAGCTGGAGTTTTTTGAGATGGTCTGCATAGGGCATCTGTTTGAGGCCGGTAATCCTCTTTGTGAGGTATTTCTGCAGCCTTTCCAGTTGTTGTAGATGTCTTGTGAGGTACATACCAAAAGGGGCATTGTACTCTATAATGGGTCTAATGAATGATGAGCAGAGCGGAACAATGACCTTTTTTTTCATGGGTGAGAAATCTTTTGTGATGAGGTGTGCCACGTAAAAGGATTTCCTGATTACTGTGGTGATGTGATTATCAAAGGAGAGACTACTGTCCACCTGTGTTCCAAGGTCTCTTATCACACTTTCGGTGTTAATTACACTACCGCCTATGTGGTAGTTCATGGGTACAGAGTTTTTTCCAAAAGGGATGACAATGCACTTTTTGGCATTGAGCTTGAGGCAATGGCTTTGACACCAGGCATCTGTCACAGTGAGGCCCTTTTGTAGGATGTCCACATCGTTAGGAGTTTTGATTATGGCTCCTAGTTTGCAGTCATCTGTGAACTTTGTTATCCAAAGACCTTCTGTGTTAACTTGTACTTCAGAGAAGTAGATACCAAACAGGAGAGGACCCAAGAGTGAACCCTGTGGTACTCCACTTGTCACTGGTCTGAAGTTGGATTTAGAGTCTGCTAGTTTCACAGTGTGGGTTCTGTCAGTGAGCCAGTTGGCAACCCATCTTATCAACATAGGGATTTATACCTAGTTTATTGAGTTTATCTATAATTCCAGAGTGGGGGGTGGTGCTGAAAGCCTTGGCAAGATCTAGATAGGCTGTGTGAACCATCTTACCCTCATCTATGGCTTTGGTGACCACTTCAAAGAAGTCTATCAGGTTCAGGAGACATTACCTGCCTTTTACAAACCTGAACTGGGTAGGGTCCAGAGTTTGAAGATTACCAACATCATTGTTTATAATTTCCATGATGATATGTTCCATAGCCTTGCAGACCAGGCTCATCAGGCTAATGGGGTGGTAGTTCCCAGGGTCCATGGTAGTTCCCCCTTTGTGGAGTGGGATAACTGTTGCTGTGCACCATTCAGTGGGCACAAAGTCTGAGGTGAGGTTATGATCGAACATGGTACTTAGGTGGGGTGCCAGTTCATTCTGTAGTTTGTGTAGAACGCAGCCTGGGATGTTTATGGGTAGCACATTGCACAGAGGCAGTGAATCACAAACCAGTGGTCACATCTGTTTTCATAATAGGAGGTTACTAGGCTATCGACCCTTAGGTCATTTAATGCCTAGCCATTTCATCCCAATGTAATACCACAAATACTCTAGTCAATACTCAGGACTGTGTTTATTAATGGCTGCCTATGTCCAGGAGGGTTGTGGGCACTATCCACTGCCCCATCCACTTGTCCAGGTGCCTTTTGAATGGTGACATAGAGGTGCTCTGCTTCACATGAATTGGCAGCCTATTCCAAAGTTGTGGCAGTCACCTAACCAACATATTAACTTAACTCTGTAATCACAATAAAATTATGTGGCACTATTTTGCACCATATCACTTTCAATCATAAAACTATAATAAAGAGAAATTTGAGTTGCATCTCTATAAGCTGCACAAAGTTTATTATGGAGTTCTGCCTTGTAAAGTACCTCATAAACAACTACAAACTCTATGTAAGATATTAGGAGAGGTAGACAGATCTCATGTTGCTGTATGTGTAATTGAGGTTCCATGGCCCTGGCATGACATAGTACTGTCTTCCCATGGGTAGTTGAACCTACATAAGAAACTGTCACTATTAGAATTCAAAAGATTGTAAGATGTATAAAAGGAATGTGTAGAGTCCATGGGTGTGTGTGTGAATACCACTAACAGCTGTTGTTAACCAGGTCCTACAAGAAAGGGAGGCACTGGTCATACTTTGGTTCATCCAACAGCCTAGCATGCACACCCACCAACTGACCCACTTTGCTTTCAGGTGTACAGGTACTTGCATGTGCAACTAAGAGAGTTAACTCTTGGAAAAGTTCAGTAGTCAAGAGAATTAAATCATACTGCAGTTCTGTTGTATGCATGGTGTACATCCAGGATAAAGGTTCTGCAGACAAGCATTATCAAAACTTGATTTGTCACGAGATGGTGCAGGATATGAATGCTGTCAGTGGCCATACTGTGTCTACAACAGTCACAGTGAAGAGATACTTATATGATACTCCATGCAACAGAAATGGTATGAGACTTTGTGACAGACAGGTTTTCCACAGGGGGTTGATGACCGACAGAAGTGGTTCACTGAGATTGAGGACTTTTGTTTTTCACTTTCCATTCATGGGAAGCAGCCTGTCATAGCTGAGGGTGGGTTGAATGTAGGAGCTTGACTAGAAACAAGCACCCATTTGTCTATAGGAAAAGCATCTGATTAACAGTGTCCATTAGCGTGCACTTTGGCACTCCCAATGGCGTTATGAAGGTCAAGGGCTGGTCAAGGCCAACCTCTGGTCAGCACATACAGCAACCAGCACAGCAAGGTACATTTCAGTGTATTCTATAGTGGTATTTTTATGTGTAGCTTACACAAGCTAAAGGTACTATGGAGGCATATATGTGTAGGTTAACAACGGTGTTATGTATGTTCATGTTTTCACAGGTTCCAGTGGTGCAGGATCCCTCATAACAGGACAACATGGGGATGATGTCTGCAGGGCAACTGTGGCTGATGATGATAGCAACATGCAAGTGACACAGTTTAATGGCACAGTGACACAGACTGCAGCATTACAAGATAAAGGTTCACCTACATCCATTGTTATAGTGCCCCCAGCTCTGTAGAAGTACAGGCTGAGCATATGGCTTCCTGATTACATGACAGACATCCTGTAACATGATAGCCCCACAAACGTTCCACCTGTGGCCCTAGCCCAGACAGCAAGTAACATGCACACCACCCGTGAAGAGCATATACCCACCACAGGGGAGAGACAAAGGGAAGTTCATCACTGCATTCACTTCCAGAGTGTTGCTAACATGGCTATAATGCTTGGTGTTAGCCAATGAATGTGCATATCAGCGATACAGGTATAGATAACTACAACAGCATTTTAGAGAGAGTGCGCGTGCTTGTGGCTTAAGGGGAGATGGATACCAAATATTTAGAAGTAGTTACATCCAGGGGTCTATTATGATGCCTACCTTTGACTCTAGAGGGGTCTAAAAAGTGGTCTCCAGGGAGTTATATTGGAAAGACAATGGTTGTCTGGAAGATATCCTAGAAACTTTAGAATTGAATAGGAACTGCAGAAATGCAAAGCAAAAACTGATAGAGTTATTTGTCCCTGTATGGTAAAGTATGTTGAAGAGAAAGGACTGGTATTTTCTTTGAGAAAATCCCTGTATAATCAGTAGGAAAGAATTCTGAAACTGTTTTTATTGAAAGGATGCTGCATTGAACTGAACTTAAAAATAAATCTAAGTGCACTGTTGTAAACAGACTGAATTTTGTTGATTTACATTTATTTACGAAAACATTCGTTGGAAAAATATTTGTTGAAGCAGAGTAGAAGATTATCCATGACTGGGTTTCTTTTTTGTAACTTCCTATAAAGTTTACAAGAAACAATTTTATGTTCAGCATTGTTACTGTACCTCAGCTTAAAACAGAAAATCTAATTCTGAGTGTTTTTGTTACAGCAAGTATAACAAATTGCCACATTGCTGGATATTACAGGCAAATGTACCATTCCCTATTTCCCAGTCATTATAAATTGTAAGTTTCTAAGCTGTCAGAAAGAAAATAAGTTGCTCTCCCTTACTCCAGAAACAAATGCAAGTCTTCTAATTGAATGCAGCGCTGTAGACTGACAACCTGGGTAACTGGCTACACTAAACTGCATGCACTGAAACTAATTGTTATATTCTGTTCAGAATGGAAAAATTAAGTGTGGCTTTAGAGAACAAGATAATGCGGATGCTTGTCTGGTAACATTTAAGTGGCATATGCAGCTAGAGGAACTGGGATAAAGCTGAGTGGGCCAGGATAGTGTTATGACATCTAACCATGGGCTTATTAAACAATAACACAGACCCTGAGAATGCTGATGCTCTCAACTATCAGAAAGTGAAAAAGGAAATTCTGGATAGGGTCGCTGTTTTACCCAAAGTGCAGTCACTTAATTTCACATCTGGTCATTCAGCATGGGCAGATTGATAATGTTACAGGCAGGTGATTTAACACATTTTTTAATTGTTGTTAGAATTTCATATAGATAATATATGTAAAACTCTAGAAATCTTGGCTGTAGATACATTTTCAAAGTACATTCCCTAACACCTTATAAAAATGGACATTTCAGAGTAAGCCTAAGTTTTCTGATCAGCTACGTGTTTTAAAAAATAATGTCTGTTAACTGAAATTGCAACCCCCACATCAAACTTGCATGCACCAAGAGCTAACAAAAAGCCTTTCCCTTTGAGGATGTACCTTTAACTCCCAGTCAGTGTGGCTTGAGCCTTTTAAAATTGAAATTATCACCTTACAGTTCTAACAAATATTCATATCTCTGGAACCATAAGTGTTATGTAAATGGCAAACTTTACATTAGTAGATTTTTTTCAGTCTGATGCTTTAAATTGGATTTTATAAGCCAAAATAAAGGCAGTGAATATTAATTTTGTAATGTTGCATAAATAGATTATGATATCTCAGTAACCATTCAAGCAAGACACATACTGCCAGCAGGATTTTCTTCATATAGCTGTGAGCTTTCATATGAGGCTATGCTGTTCTGTCACCTGAATGTTGACGTATTTAGAGAAATATGAAAATTATTGCAACACAGATAAACATTATATAAATAATATTCAATATGTCTCTAGTCGCAACAGACAGAAGTCAAAAATCAATACAATTGTGTTTGCCATCATGTACGTTTTAAGATGAAATCTAATGATGCCTTGTATGTAGCATGATTTTGGAATTACTAATGTAAATATGGATAAGAAATGTTTGACACCCAGAGGTGCAGTAGGAGGTAACTGCAGATACGCCTGGAGGCGCGCTCGGCTGTAATGAGTGTTTCACCTAAGTATGTCTCTGCTTGCAAATAAGAAAAAAATGTTGTCATATGACTTGATTTGTTCTGAATGTACTGGAAGAAAGCATACTGTAAAATACTGCACCACTAATATCAGCAATATTGTACCTGTAACAACTATTAATGCTAGTCAGCAATCTGTACCTTAAAGCATATCTATGGAAAGTGGTAATGCTAAGTTCTCAACTACTAGAACTGCAGAGTCTGTTTTTTTTTTGCCACTGTGCTGTTACTAAATGTTCTAAATCTAGAAGTGAAAGAGATGCAAAGGTTGTTGGGCTAAGAGAACATGATTAAGTTAGTTTGCGATCTGTGTGTACGCATGACACAACTGATAAACTGAAAATATAAGTAATATGCATATATGGAGATAAACAGGATTATCTTATAGCAAAGGTAGATGTACAAACAGTTTAAGACAAAAGATCACAACCATTATGTGTAGTGCTTAACTTAACATATCATGTTGTAGATGCCTAGCCAATACTTTCATCATTTTAAACCCATGGAATACATGAGGGGAAACTGAAACATATATTTTTTGTAGATAGGATACTGTTCCAGAAAAGAAAAACATTTTGGACTGGAAGACCAAAATGTACTAAGATACGTCTCTGAGTGGAAGGTAAAAAAAATTCTAATATTGAATATTGCCAAATAAGTCCAGTAGTTAGATTGAAAAGAGAGGATGGTATGAATACACTGATCAAAGTACTTGTAGAAACTGAATAAGAAAGAGAGGGAATAGAGGTTGGGGAACTGAAAATAAAGTTTTAAGCTTTTCCATGTTGCACTAAAGCAGACAAGTGGTCAGAAACAAAAACAGGCCTCTAAAGATAAAGGAAGTAAGATAACTACTGAAGACACAAAAAGGAAAATGTCAGTATCCCTGGCAGAAGAAAGTTATTTTTGCAAATAAAGTTTTATAGAGGATGAAGTAGATAAAGGGAGAAGTCTGTGCATATATTAATATGAGAAGAAGCCCTGACCTCCACTTCACATTATAATGCTGATGAAAATAATACTGATTAAGCTGAAATCTATATAAGTCATGCCAGACTGAAGAAGACTATGGAGGAAGACATTCACTAGCAAAAATAGAGAGAATTTAGCAAGAGGAAAAAGGGGAATAAAGGAATGGAAATGCTCCACATGAAAACTGCACTTTGAAATATGAAACAACCTGAAATATGAAACAACCTGCTCAACAGAGTAATTAAAGGCAAAGAACAGATGTAGAGACAGTATTTCCATAGCCTTTTATTATACTTGTAATAAAGTTAACAAACACCCACATTTTGAGGGACCGTTTGGGATTGGCTGAAACAAAAGATATGATTTTGCCTAGATTTTAGTGGCTTAGTATCATGAAGAATATTATACAATATCAGTTTGTCAAGAATGTTGACCACCCAGTCCAGGTTTTAAGAACCCTTTAATACCTTTTCCTATGATAGAGGTCTATTTTCAAAGAATAGCACTGGAAATTGCAAGTCCACTTCTAAAACTGATTAAGACCATCTATATCTTGGAAATAATCACTAATACAATAAAATTTCCTGAGGTAGTACCTCATGAAGAATTAATGCAAACTCCATAGCAAAATGTCTAAAATGTATTTTTTTCCCTAAAGAATGAATTGTACATGATTATTTTACTGAGCAGGGTACTCATTCATATCCAGAGTAATGCATGCACTCTGTTATCTTTTTTATGTGACGCTGCTAATGATGTCAGAATACCACCCTTATGAGTTGCTTATGCACATTAATTCAACTTTAAGGACTGTGTTATGAAAGGATGTCGAGTTTTATGGGAGAACAACTGCTTCTGCACCTTCTATTTGCTGTAAGGGAAGTCCATACCTCTCAACCTCTTAGAACAGGAAATCTGGACAAAGTCATAAAGAAAAGTGGGACTAAGGCCCAAAAATAGGGAACGTTTTTAAACATTGCTCTTACAAACTTAGCAAGTCGATAGAATAACAGGTTTTGCATTGGTATAAGTTTTCTTAAGGGTATGATGTCTGAAACTCAAATACCTGTCATTATTTTATAATTCAGTCTTTAATGATTTGCCACTAATTTGCCAGAAAACCACAGTTTTATGAAAAACGGACCAATAATATGAGGCAAAAATCTGGACATTCTGTGAAAATCTGTACAGTTGAGAGGTATGCAAGTACCTCAAGTCTCAAATAGATTCACACCATCTGAACTACTCTTTGGCAATACAATCCTGACACTTGCCAGAGATAGCAAAATAAGCATTGTTGGAGGAAAACACCTTCTTTAAAAGTGAGATAGAGAATTTTATAGACCTGCAGGACAGATTAAGAACTATGCTAAAATAACATATGGAGACAACACTATAGATGCTATAAAAAGCAATTAACAAAAATGCTTGTCTCTGAGAATTTAAAGCAGGAGATAAAGTAGTTATGTTAATATACACTGTAGAAAAAATGCTCCTTGCAAAGTGACAATGACCTTGCTAAACTGCAGAGAAAAAAAATAAGTGAAGATGCAGACAATGAGGAAAAAGGACTCCAGAACATAATACAATATACATTTTCTGAGGCTCTGAAGAGAAACTGATGTTTTGTAGTATGTCTGCAAAGGAAATTAAGGCTCTCATTGTATTTCCTGAAGTTAAAATAGATGGGACACTTTCAATGTTTCAGAAGTAAGAAGTAAGTGAATTAGTACTCGTGAATAAAGACTTATTTTCAGAAGTACAACAATGCTCAAACTTGGGACCACTGAAAAGTTTAAAACAATGTGAAATAGGTGGCCCCATTGTACTGCATTGTACTGTTTTCCAAGGTATTAGGTCCATTTCTAAGCTTGTTTCCTGCCTTTCCTGTAAGTAGTTAGTCCAGATACAGATTTGCTGTATCCAGGGCTGTTTGTAAGTGTCTGAGCCCCCAAGCCTTTCTGTGTTGGAGGGAAGCCTTGTAGCTTATCAGTGGCAGGAAAGTGGTAAGCACTAGGTAGCTTATCTAAAAAAAAAAAAAAAAAAAAAAAAAAAAACACTTTATGCATTGCTCCTTAGCTAGGGTGAAACTATTCCCGGCGCCATAAAGTCTGCTCTTCAAATTTTCCCTTAGAACTAGCCAGTTTTTTATAGTTTTAGCAATCAAATCTGTTTCTTTGAGCTCAGCACTTGTTCAGAACTCATTGTAAGCACTAAATAAGCTACAAATTACTACAGCACTCAACTTTTCTCACTTGTCTAGAGAAAAACAGTATTTAGTACTTAATAAATAAGCACCTATCCAGGCATGTCTATGGGTCAGGTCCCAGTGTTTTCTCCTGTCCACCTGATGAATATGGGCATCTTGGGGCAATGCAGCAATTGCCTCATGTAGACAGACAACCCTCTCCTCCTACCACCCAACACTACAACCTGTGAGAGATGCACTTATATAGCCAAACTGGAAGCAAAGCTCTCTCCACCCAAGACTGGAGTATACAATTAAGAGGAGAAGGTAAACACTTGCACCACACCACACTTATCACATAGTCCCTCAAAACCTACACAACCAAAACACACACATAGAAACACAAAACACACCTACATTCGTGGAAGCTCTCAAAAAAAATCTGCCCAAGCAACAGGCACCTCCAAATCAGAAACGCAAGCAACCTCCACCCCCAACACAACCCAAATGACACATGGCCCAAAAACTCTGTGTGCCACGCAACCACAACCCATAAGGCATAACAACATACCCAGCACTCTAGTCATATATTCCTCTATAGTCAGGCACACTGATGTTCCACTCACCAGGCTAAACAATGAAAAAGTTACTGTCAGCTGCCTGTCAGGTGCCAGGATCCGCCACATAATGCATGCACTCAGGTCACTCCACAACAAATACAAATATGACTCTGTCATTGTCCATGTTGGTGTAAATGACCTGAGACATACCTCCCTGGACTGCATGAAAAGAGACATGTAGGAGCTGTCTGATCTTGTAGCCCAGGTAGGTATGACCCTAGCCCTGAGTAGCATCCTGCCATCACCCAGAATGATGCCACAGTACAAGGACAAAATGATTGACTTCAACAATTGGCTAAGCTTCTGGTGTCATTCTAAGGGGATCCAGTATCTGTCTGCCTGGGATGACATGATCGACAGACCAGAATGTTTTGCCAGAGGTGGCCTGCACCTGACGCCCTTGGGATTCTGGATACTGGCTAAGGTTCTTGCCACCCCTATAGTGCATTTTTTAGGCAAGGTTCAAATGACAAATTCACCACCGTAACAGGTACAAGCAAGCAATATCTGAGGGTAATGCTACTCAATGCTAGAAGTCTAAACCTCAAAATGCACTCACTCGAGGCTCTCCTTAAAATGGAGAACATCGGCATCTGTGCAGTGACAGAGCCCTGTTCAAGGCTCCAGAGAGCACCCCTGCATTACCAGGCTATAATTCATACCACACCTTTCAGCCACCTAATCTGGACCAAAACAGTAAAGGCGGAAGCGTGTCCATATTCATTAAGGATATCCACACCTCCAGGCTAGTTGCTCAGCATAATGCATCTGAGATTATCCAAGTGCAACTAACTCTGGGCAAGACCGCAATCCAAACTGTAGCTTGCTACAGATCCCCCACCATGCCCCAAGATTCACACTCCTCATTTCTTGATACACTGGAAGATATTAGGGTACAACCTAACACCCTAATAATGGGCGATTTCAACTACCCCACCATTAACTGGGAAACCTACTAATGTACCAACTCTTTTGCTCAATGTTTTCTGGAATTCATAAATTCCAATGCCTTGGATCAACTTATCCACACCCCCACCAGAGGCAGCAATATCCTAGACCTGGTCATTACCAACATGGGGAACTGGTGTTCCACACCAGAGGTCAGTTCCTCATTGGTCAGATCCATCCACAAGCTAATCACCCTAGACATCCACATCCTGCCCCCACCCCACCCCCATTAGGGAAACCACTGTAAAAAATTTCTCCAAAGCCAACTTCACACTTCTTAAGACAGAAGTGGCAAACTTCGCAACACCCATGCAGATGGATAATAGAGGTATGACTACTGAATCCTACACAAATGCACTTTACAAGCACTTACACAGAACCAAAATGCTATCCTCAAAAAAAAAAGGAAGCCAATCTGGTGGTCCCCTGCCATAAACAAACTCTACAACAGAAGAAAGAAACTGTTGCAAAAAAAGAGTAAAATCACATGATTGGAGAAACTCCCTGGTCAGCCTCAGTAAGAAGCTGATATCCCTCATAAAATCCCCCAAAGCTAGTTACAAAAACCTAATCACCACTGATTCTAAAGACGACCACAAAGCATTCTATAGCTATGTCAAGAATCTCAATGGCAACACTAAGATCTGCTCTGAGTTACAGCACAATGGCACTAAATATACAGAACCAACTGATATTGCCAACATCCTGGCAGATAGGTTCAGTGCTAACTTGACCTCCCCACTAACCCCCTAAAGGGCCCATCTCTATACCAGAAGAATGCAAAGTTCCTGTAATCACGGCTGCACAGGTAAAAACTAAACTCTCCAAAGCCAAGAACACAGCATCCATGGGACCTGACAACATCCCAGGCTGCGTTCTACACGAACTACAGAACATACTGGCACCCCACCTAAGTACCATGTTCAATCATAGCCTCACCTCAGGCTTTGTGCCCACTGAATGGTGTACAGCGATGGTTATCCCACACCACAAAGGCGGAGCCAACATGGACCGCAGGAACTACTGCCCCATTAGCCTGATGAGCCTGGTCTGCAAGGCTATGGAACGTATCATCATGGAACTTATAAACAATGACATTGGTAATCTCCAAACTCTGAATTCCACCCAGTTCAGGTTTGTAAAAGGCAGATCATGTCTCCTAAACTTGATAGACTTCTTTGAAGCGGTCAGAAAAGCTGTACATGAGGGTAAGGTGGTTCACACAGCCTATCTAGATCTCACCAAGGCTTTTGACACCATCCCCCACTCTGGAATTATAGATAAACTCACTAAACTAGGTATAAATCCCTATGTCACAAGATGGGTTGTCAACTGGCTCACTGACAGAGCCCACACTGTGAAAGTAGCAGACTCCAAATCTGACTTCAAACCAGTGACAAGTGGAGTACCACAGGGTTCAGCCCTGGGTCCTCTCCTGTTTGGTATCTACTTCTCTGAAGTACTGGCTAACACAGAAGGTCTTTGGCTAATGAAGTTCGCAGATGACTGCAAACTAGGAGCCATAATCACAACTCCTAACGATGTGGACATCCTATAAAAGGGCCTCACTGAGACAGATGCCTGGTGTCAAAGCCATGGCCTCAAGCTCAATGCCAAAAAGTGCTTTGTCATCCTTTTTGGTAAAAACTCTGTACCCATGAACTACCACATAGGCGGTAGTTAACTTAACACTGAAAGTGTGATAAGAGACCTTGGGACACAGGTGGACAGTAGTTTCTCCTTTGATAATCACATCACCACAGTAGTCAGGAAATCCTTCTATGTGGCACACCTCATCACAAAAGGCTTCTCATCCAGGAAAAAAAGAGGTCATTGTTCCCCTCTACTCGTCACTCATTAAACCCATTATAGAATACCGCTCCTCTTTTGGTATGTACCTCACAAGACATCTACAACAACTGGAAAGGCCATAGAAATATCTCTCAAAGACGATTACCAGCCTCAAACAGATGCCCTACGCAGACCATCTAAAAAAACTCCAGCTTTACTCCGTCGCACATCGCCTACTCAGAGGCGATCTCTGCCTAACATACAAAGCTATGTCAAACCCAGAGATGTTGGACATGCTCCACTTAAAGAAATCCCAATTCCTCGAAGCTACATGCTCTTGGGACCTAAACCTTGTCACCACAATAAACAGAACATACTGGAGGGATAGATTCCTGTCCCAGAGACTTCCCATACTCTGGAACAAACTACCTATCTATATCAAACAAAGCTCCTCATTAGCACTCTTCAAGAAAAATCTTGATGATTGGATGGGAGATAGGAAATTCACCCCGGGGATCACTTCTGTGGCTCTGCTCGACAGGGGCACAGGAAAATAATTTTCTTGGGTGGTGAAAGCCAGGGTATCTTTTTGGCTAGGCTTATATTGGCCCTAGGGCTAATAGCCTAGTACCTACTTATGAACCTATGAACCTATAATGGTTGCAACTAATTCAGAAAATTATACAGCATATTTAAATTTAATTCATATCCCATGTCATCAGAAACAAATTACACAAGGTTAGTGTTTCTGTCCAGTTTGGGCCTATTCAAAGAGTATTGTCAAATTTCACTGTCCCCAGAAGCTAAGGGAAAATGTCATTTAACACAACAGCTAGACTTTTCCATTACAGGCCTCGCTTTTCATCTCCATGGAGTATCTGTAACACTCCAGAGGCTGATTGACAAACTTCATAGACCCAGTATAAGACATTCAGTAGCCTGTATGGATGATCTAGTGAGATTTTTTGAAGTTTGGAAAAGCTGGCTTTCTAAAAATTCAAGTAATTTCAAATTATCTGCATTAAGAGACTGATAACCAAGCTAAGTGCAAGTTATAAGCTGCAGAAGTCCTCTATATGGGCTATGTAATAAATCAGGGGATAGAAAAATGGAGAAAACTGAAGCAATGCAAGATTGGTCTTCACTAATAGATAAAAAAGACATGTAAATTAATTTTTAAACATAGATAGCTATTACTGTAAACTTTTTCCTACTTTTTCTACAATTCCTTGGACCTAACTGACCTAAGGGTAATATTCATTGAAGGTTATATAGACAACCAACTATAAAACAGTTGTATCAGCAATTAGGGACAAAATAACAAGTGTACTATGCATGGAAACTGCACAGTGTGTAATATTAACTATCACTAGTCTGCCTGCTACTTTGAATACAAATGGATTGCTGCAATGTGAATTTATGTACTTCAAGCATTTCCTTAATTAAAACTTATGGCTCCAATTTAAATTATGTGACTAAATTTGTGGTAGAACTGCTTTACCTAGGTTAAGAGCAGGATTCTTTGTTAATTGTATGAATGAAGTAGTGTTGTCTCCTGTTAACTGCACATGTGAAAATAATAAGCCCTTAGCTCAACCAGTTTGCTTGGTTTGTCTTTTGTTAATTACAATGACATTGGGTGGGAAGCTGAATTCCTCTTTTACACAGTCAGAATGATATACTTACTTTTTACCAATCTGAGGGGTATTCTAAGGACTGTTTAGTTGATAGAAATTGAATATTGTCTGCAGTGGCTTTTGTTGTTTTATCATTAGAATTGATGCATCCTGAGAATATGACATTTGGCACTACCAACAGAGCTTGTAGTCATATCACTAAAGACCACATCACTGTGAAAATGACAATTTAAATCTAAAATGCAAAATGGATGACAATAATTGGATGCTTAGTTAATGTCTCTTTATATAGGGCTAGTCATAATTTTAAATCAGATGTATCCTATGATGATAAAAATGTGGATTGTATTGTTCTGTTACATGACAGCTCTGGAATAAAGACTGAATTAGCATGTAATTTAATGTGAAAGGCACAATTTACTGAGAAGGCTTATAATATGGGAAATAGGCCTTGCAATGGGATTAATGCCATTTTTAACAACAGTTATGTTTATCATTGCACAAAAGGAGACTCATTACAAATTAAAATACACTTGATGGTTTTAAATACCCCAGTGGTTTGATAGGTGCTAATCTTGAAGGTTTAGAGAATTCATCTAATTTTACATACAAAAATGTTAATAGTTACATTGATCTGATAGCTCAATATGATTCTGATAATATCATAAATTGGCATGGAACAAAACGTAATACAGATACCAAGGATACTTGTACTGTGTTAGTGATGATATTATAAAGGATTCTGGAAATTGTACAGTTATAATGTAATGCTGTATGCCATTTTATCATAATTCATTTGATGATGATGTTTTCATTAACAAGGCTGCCTAGAGTGGTGTGAGTGCTAGACATGATACACACATTTTCATTACTAATGGTGTTCTGTAAATGAAGCTTATTTGTCACGTCTGAAGATGGATTTGTTCTTTGTCCATACTTTCTGAGTTGATATATCTGCAACCATATCTTATTTTCATGAATTAAGCAGGAACATACATTGCAAGCTCACATTCAGTAACAATGCCCTACCCCTGCTAACAGCTGTAAATCAAAAATAAATAGATGACCACAACATATCATGCATTTGAAATCATTAATCAATTGCAACATATGGGGGTCGCATAATTTGGTATACCTTTTGCATACTAAGAGTGGCATACCTAAAAAAAGTGTGCACTAAGTAGCAGGAGTTCGCACAGCATGGGACATCATGCAGTAGGGAACCCATTTAAATAAGTACTGCAAAAGAACAGGGGCTTATTGCATGAAGTGTAGTATATGCATACACTTGTAAAAACAGTTGCAAATAAAGCTGCGCACATACATGAAGAAGCAAACAAGGATGGAAATAAGGAAATTCAAACTGATGACATGATTTGCAGCTGTATGTGTGCTAATTTATGAACTTACTTTTACAACCCCACAGAGAAGTACGACGTGTAGCTCCTTTTAGAATTGCAGCTTGGAGACTAGCTTTAAAGATATAAAAATGTTAGCAGTGGTGGCTGGATACATTTAATAGTAATTACTTGGGTCTGTTAAGGCTAGTTTTGCAGGACTGACCATCATGTCAGCCTGCAATAGGGACAGTGGAGCAGGCAGATGCTGGCATTACATAATTTGACTAACGAACAGGTTATTGACTGTGTGGTATGCCTATCCCTGTGAAGACCAAGGTTTGTTTGCACTGCACATTGTAATTGCAGGAACCTTTCAGCAGCTGACATTAGGCCATGTTAGGTGTATGACAGCATCTGCCTCCAGAGTACTTAACAAGTTCCTCAGTATGTAGAAGAGCATAATTATTTCCCTAGGACTGCAGAGCAGCCACCACTATTTCTGTTTTTTTGTGATATTGCATACCTCCCTAAGGTACTGGGTACCATAGATTGCAGCCACAGCATCATGTTAAAATAAAGGTGTCACCCAACCATCATACAGGCAGGTACTTCACCAGGAAGGGCTTTCATTCCATGAATTGCCATTATGGAATGCAAAGGGGATTAACCCCAGTACCTGTGTGTTTCCCTCTGGCATTGCACATTATTTGTCACATTTCCAACCTGTACTTCCACACCTACAAAAGTGATATCAGACAGTGACCTCTGGTTGATAAGTATGCTCAGCAGATGCTTTAAAGGACTTAACATATCTAGCGGAGCACTGCAATACTCCTAGGCACAGTCATGAACCTAGATGTTATGTGAACCATCCTGCACAGCAAGATCTTACTGACCTACCCCTCAAATGGCATCCAAAGCTATAACATGTAAAGATAATGATGCCAAAGAAGACAATGCAGATTCAGCAGGAATCACACCAAGGAAATGATGGATGCATTATACAATGGTGCTTGCAAAACAGTGATGACTGGTCAAAAACTGTGGGTCATGATGACCACACAACAACAATGTAAAAACTGTAAAGATACGTTAGTGGTCCTAATAGCCTGCCCTCATAAAGTCACAGTATGGGTGACCTGGATAGTAGATTTGTTTCCTGTGCTACAAGTAAGGGACCATTTAGACATCAGTATTGCAAATATGGTATATTACAAAATGACTCTATATAGGACATGTTCTCAGTAGCCTTGGCAATTACAATACACCATTGAACAGACTTTCATAATTTATTTGACACAAATGACTAATGTTGTATTAGCTCCTAGAGATGTGTCCATACAGCCGTCATTACAAGTATACAATCCAGCTTTATAAATTTAGAATTCCTTCTACCAAGGTGTACCTGTTTGAGCATTATTTCATTAACTACCAACAGATATGTACAGATTTGCATGAGATATTGCAAATCAGCAAACAAAATGGCAACATAATAGCCTAATAATAATGCCACAAGTTTGTATTCCTTTGCATAGTATGCAGTCAATCTAACTTCCTTAGCATTTTCATTTCTGAAATTGTTTTTCATACTCATGCTCAGAGTGAGAAGAAGAGGTGCAACATGTGCACCTGAAATATGTCTTTGGTATTTATTTCACTCATTTATTCATGGTGTTTGCATATAAATCTCCACCTGTAACATATACTGATGTGAACCTTTGCCTTACAGCACAAGAGGTTCATTGCCTTAAAAAGGTGAGCTGCCACAGGTAGAAGGCAAAATTATCAGCACATCGTGGTGATTAGGATTTGTAGACACATTACTGCATGTGGCATATCTTTATCTTTATGAAAAGTTTCCCTTTTGTGAATTTAGTCTGTGGGTCATTCAGAAGAAGTTGCTGTAACCCCATCAGCCTCTCCAGAAACAGATGTCATTGAAGCAGATGGTGGGTTCAATGTTGGTTCTGTGATTGCTTCACTTGAGTGGGGTGATAGTCCATCTATGGTAGGCAGTCCTGCCCTATCAGCAGCAAAATCTTCTGTTTGTGCTGTTGTTCATCTAAGTGCAGTGGTGGAACCTGTTGTGGATCTGCCACAGCTTCAGTGGTTGGCTGAGTCTGGTAAAGCTGTCTATGAACTGAAACCTCAGCTTTACTGAACATCTTCAGGACTAAATTGCTGATTACCTTGACTGACAAGACCTTCCCATTGCGTCATCAGAGTATGACCAGGCTACTGACATCATCACCTGGTGTAGGATTCATGTAAGTTGCCTGCTAGGCCAGGCTGCCCTCCCACAACCAGCAATGCATCCTTCCACCAGCATGGTGTTCCATTCCCTTCTTATTGTATCACATTCCATAACTGTTTTAGTCCAGCCCTCCGAGTCTCCCTTTGTCCATCCTGTGTTTGTTTATCTCCATCCCTTGTCACCCCATCTTCATGTCCTCATAAGCAGCACTACCAGTCCGTTGTGATTTCCCTGCAGTCTGTGCTAACCCCTCTCTTCCCACACTCTCCGTTTATATCTCATTCCCATTTTCATTATCTTTCTTCCTCTCTTACTGTGAAAAATTGGGGGCTGTATTCCTAAAAAATGAAACCTCTGCCTTACCACTTCTGACGTGTAACCTATCCTTTCTCTTCTTGTGGACTTCTCTCTGCTTCTTGTCAGCCCTTTTCTTCCTCCCTATAACCATCATTTCCATCTGTATACGATAATGATCTGGGTGGATGATGTATGTGTCTCTGTGTTAAATTGAATTATTTACATTTGCAGTTCTTTGCTGCATTATTATTCTTATGTCTGGTAGGTAATGTGAGAGCCATATAATGCAGCACATCTCCCAACATATGCAAAGTGCTGCAATGGGTCTGCTTTGCTCTTCTGAGTAGAATGAAGGTCGCTTAGAACACAGCAGTAGTGCAGTACAATCACAGGGGTATACTTCAGAAGAGAACCATGAACACTGCTCAAAACTGCTCCCCACCCAGGACATCATTTGTCCACTCTTCTGTGTTATGACACAAGTTTTGTGCACTTGCATGGTGCAATTGTGAGTGTTTATAAATATTGCCTTTTATTTCTTGTAATATTTCTTGGAACTATTCACAAGTACATGCATGCCAACACAGACTCTTAGATGCTTTATCCTAGATTCTGTCAGAGATGCAATATTACTGTCAAACCACAGAGTCACAATAGGTGATTCATTTCATAGAGCATGACCTTTTGTGGCATAATTGTTGTGTTCAGACTCCAGGCAGCTGTGCCTTCATCTTTCAGGTCAGCAGCGTGCTGCTTTCAGAGCTGGAGAGAAATGAGAGAAAACTACAGAAATACAAAGTCTCTTGACATTCTTTGCTCTTATCAGTAGTATGGCTTCAGCAACTAGCTTACCCTCCTTAGCTTACCTATTTGAGAACTGAGTAGAATCACACACACACTGAGGGAACAGTAGGTCAATATAATATGGCCTTCCTGTAACCGCAGATGTTTATAAATTCATTAGTGTTTATCAAAACCTGACAACCTAAATCACAAGCTGAAAATGTGTGCAACTCCAGACAGCTTGTCATTTTTATGGGCTCAGCTCAAGCTCTCCTTTCTACATTCACTGTAATGAATGAACACATTTCTAAAGATTACTTGCATAATTAAACAATATTTTATTTGCTACTTCCAAGAAGAAATTTTCTGTTGTATACAATGTAAGAGCATGTTGACATATTTTCTGAACTCAGCGCAATGCATCTATCAAAAGCACATTTCACTAACAATCCCTAATCCTGCCAAACTCAAATTAACAAGGTAGGAATTCACTTATATGATGAATGGTATCGGGGCAAGTGAATCATATTTGCTCTGAAATGATGATCCATAGTAAAATGTTAGCTTCATGGCAAGCTGCTTTATATAGTGCACAAAAGATGTCTCTATTTGTATTCCATTATACATGTAAGGTAAACCTGGAGACTGCCTGCAGCATTTAAGGTTCACCAGACAGTAAATAGGCATCACTGAGCAATATTCTTCTTTATAAGATAGAATGGGGGAAATATTTGCAATAAAAATAGATGTCCTCAATGAAATTATCAACGTCTGCATGACATTCCCCTGACTATAAACCGCATTTCTGTAACCTGTGCCATTAGGTCAGATTACACAATACGTGTAAAACCAATAAGGTACACTTCCCATGCACAGCCTTCAGATGGGAATGGGTGTGACTGAAATATGCCTCTGAGAACATAAGTTATCATAATACTTTGCTACAAATAACTGGTAAATAACCACTGGAGCATATGTCATATAGATTATTTTAGCAATACCTTACATTTAAATGCAGTTAATGTAGAGTTAACATATGGCTGGTATAGTTTTGACCATGGGGGTGAAACCTAGGTTATCAAACAAAGCCAATTAAGGGTAAATCTGAATTACCACACTTGAATGTGAACCCATTCTATTTTGTGGTGATATTACTTAATGAAAATGTGTCTTAACCTTTATCAAATAAAGCCATTGTATGAAGGGGCTTCATCTATGTTCCATCTCTTCTCTAATCTGGGGGACAGCTTAGTGATGTAATGCATGTGTCCATCATATACATCCTGACTCTTGCCAGTGTACTGAATACTTACACTTAGTGTCCTGTTTTTAGAAGGAGTCATGAATGTCCTCACATCTTGATGATTGTGTTAGAATGCATGAGCACATGAGAAGTCTACTGAATGTTTGTTATTTTTAATTTTTATTTTTAAGGAGGAACAGTACTGGAGAATACAAGAAGCTGGACTTTTCTTCAGAAATATGTTACTACCTTAGTTTTGTTTCTTCATTTACGAATACAAGAAGGTGGACTTTTCTTCTGGAAAACATTACTGCCTCAGTTTTGTTTCTTCATTTAGCTGCATAGAGACTATGACAGATAGAGCTTTTATTCTTAGTAGCAAGAAGTGGTGGGATTTCTGCTTCTTCATGTCATTTTGCAGACAGATTTTCTTCCTTCAGTAACACTCAGTTTATGTGGGGCCATCCAAACACTCTATCCAGTAGTGGATTTTAATAGGAGGTAGCTGGTGACCTTGACTCCAGGAGTTCCCATGGCTGGATGCAAGCAGTTGTTTTCTTTAACTGCTTGCTTTTATTTTTTCAGTGTTTTAACCTGTAAATCCAGACAACACACATGAGTGTATGTGCAGCAGAACAAGAAAGGTCAGAGGTGCATCTGAGTGCAAAGGTGGTATTTTTAAGGAAGTTAGTTGGGACCGTATTTCACAATAGGTACTTTGTTATGATTTTATGTGTTTTATTTAGCCTTTTTCAAGTGGGATGATGGACTGCATTATATGTGAGTGGGTGAGCAATGGTCTGTATCATGTTTGTTGTATATATGCTGCTCAACAGACCTCCACTTTAGTCTACCTTGCACCTCTGCCCTCCATTGCAGTTTACCTTTGCCAACTCCAGCTTGGACCTGGATTGCACAACTTAAATAATTTTCTGGTAAATCACTAAGTCATAATTATAGTCAGCCAGTCAATAGAGCTTTATAACTGTTATCAGACAGAAAATGAAATTGCACATCTCCTTTGTTTTAGTCCATTCAGGTAAATGTGCTTTAGGGCAACCCAGGAACACTGTCTGGTTAAATGACTTCATCAGACAAATTGAAGTAGAAAGACTCAAACCCTGCATGGTTGACTACAGGAAGCAGATTATTAAGTAATTAAACCCTAGTCCTCTGCATTAAATGCCAGACCACTTTTCACTTCATTTTGGTAAACCACTAAAGATTACAGTTAGTCAATAATACCAGTCATTAGAGTTTCACGGTTCTTACTATTGAAAATGCTTGTCAGTGCAAAATATGTTGTTCTGTTAACTTTTTAAGTGAATTACAGTAATTTCTCTCTTATCTGCATCCAGTTTTGCAGAACGTATAATTTGTCTCATATTTATGCCTTGACCCTTTAACCTTTTACTGGTAAATTATTGAGGATTACTGTCAGTCAGTAAGGATGGTCATTATAATATCAAAGTTTTCATTCTTCAGAAAATGCATGTCCATGAAACACCTGTTGTTATGTTATCTTTTTATGTGAGTTAGAGTTGCCTGGTACTTAAGGCTTTCAGCTGTTAACAAATTGCTTCCTGTAGTCAAACATACAGGGTTTGAATCTTTCTTCCCCCATTCCCTACTGTGTGATTTTGAGCAAGTTATTTAACCAGACACCATGCCCAGTTGGTTTACTTGGTAAACAAATATGTAAAATAAAATAATATTTAAAATGTTCCCCTTTTTGGACCTTTCCCTCCCATTACTTTTGGCTTTATTCAGAATTCTTTGGTCAGTTCCTTGTAAAATTTATGTATTTATGTCTTTCTGGCAATTGTTTGTGGATTGCATTCAATAAATAATTACAGGCATAGTGTATCATACAGACTGCTCAGAGCTGACCTATGCCTTACATATAGAGCCATCTCTGATCGAGCTTTGATGGAAATGCTGCACATTCACAAGTCAAATGGCACATGGGTCATTGCCAGCTGTGTTTCTGATATGAATCCATGAAAGCTATAAATGTTTTGCAAAAACTGTTGCATGCACATACAGTTTTTTGACTACTAATATTCTGCCATACATTGACAATGATATTAGATAAAGGGTTCTTTA